>NW_016107733.1:1393913-1420669 GCF_001604975.1 Cebus imitator | reverse complement strand
AAAAAAAAAAAAAAAAGAGGTTTCCCCTTTCTGTCCTAAGAGTTGGCCTTAGAGCACAGTGCCATGGACAGGAAACTGGGCTAACAGAGCACCTGCAGTCCCAGGGGGCAGCTTCTGTGCATTCCTGTTCAGGGGGTAGACCAGTCTCAAAGAGATGCTGATGAATATGGTGTTGCAGGAGAACTGGACTGCCTTGCCACTATTAAGGTCAAGTGCTAAATAAACATCTTGCAAGTTTTATACCTGAGAAATAAAAATAAAATCACTAACCCTTCAATTGACAGAATCTACCCCCTCTTAGCCAAGGAGATCCCAGAGAAATCTTAAAAACTGAGTTTTGGGCCATTATGGGGTGGCTGGATATGCCTCATTATACCTTCTCCCATAGTAGCTGCCATCAAACCTTCTTTCCTAAGGGTTTAACAGAAACCAGCCATTTCAAAAGACTCAGTGGACTCCCCTCCATTTTGCGGTTTTGACCCAACAATCAACCAGCATTTTTTCCTGATAAAGAGACCACTAACCATGAACTGGTTTTGGCCAGTTTATAGAGTCTATGCCCTGGATACCTCTGTGTCCTCCATTTCACCTTATAATGTATATAGCCTAATGTTAATGCATTTAAATGTTAAGTCTCCACTACAAAGCGAACCTGGGATGTATGTGACATCCACGTCAGTTTACTATGCATGCATGCATACATGCATGCCCTCTTTCATGAATATGTATTACTCCTCCTATAATCTGATGAGTACGTTTGCTTAGCCAACCCATTTGGCCTAAATTCCTGTGTCACCATTTCCTCCCTGCTTCTACTGGAGGCTAAGCTTCCCAGGCTGTGGATTGTTACCCTGTAGGCTGAAACCTTTTTAAGAAATAAAGTTCTCCAGTCCAAATGTAGAAACCTCAGGATTCTTTGATTGATACAACTCAGTAATGTTTCTTCAACGTGTCAACTTTGGTTGATACAATTTCCTCATGTCTCCTAGTCTTCTTGAAATGTAGTCATCAAAAAAGATAAGGCCTTATCTCCCACTTTTCTGGGAGAAAATAAGCCTAATTTCAACTGTACCCTGACTTGAAATGGCAAACCCTACCTCTAGTTGTGAAGATACAATACACATAGTGATTTTTTCTTGAAAACATGAGTATAATGGATTGTATCCACTTCACTCTATAAAAGATTTCTTTTCACCATTACAGTCTCTTCAGTGAATTGTTTGTGATATGCATTACATTCTAGTTTAATGTTTATTCAATAGTAAAATTGTTTTCTTTCTGTATTATGTTTGTGGAGAGGTTTTCTGGGCTGGCAGAATTTGCTTTTCATTATATTGCTTCAGCACTACCTTAGGAAGCTTCTTCTGGGAGATTCCAAAAAGGCAAAGCTGCTTCTGGGAAGATCTAGGGAGCAGGGGAGGGGAAGGTGTACCAGACTCACCAGGAGACCTTCTAGGACTGATACATTTGCTTAAGGCATTAATTAATTCCAAGAATATTTATTGAGTACTACTATGTTCTTAGCCCTGTGCTAGAGTCATAATGTCGGAGAGGTACAGTTCCTAATTATAGCCCAAAGGGATCTATACACACCTGCCTCCTGGGTGGTTAGGAACAGGAATTAGCTGTGGATTTCCTGCCTGGGAATCTGGGAGCTATAAAAAGAGATAAAGAATTGAAGAACCTAAGATCTCTAAAGGAGGTTTAAGTGTGTCTTCTTGGGATTGGACCTTTAGGGAGGCTTTTAAAGAGAACTCCGTTTTCTAGACTGGCATTCTTAGATGGCACAGCTCCTGTGTTGATCATCTTGGCACAGCCAGGCTGTGGCCTAGTGTCTAAGACGTAGGAGGCAGCCTCTAAATAGTTGTTGATGAAATAAATGAAAGAAGAAAACTTTTTCCTCTGGCAAGGAAAGACTCAGACAAAATTTCCCATGACTTCTAATGGTGCTCCTGGGCATTGCTTTTCATTGTTTTCCTCCTTGGGAGGCTGTTTCCTAAGGATGTCATTGTATTATAGTCCATTCCTTAAGGGATATGGTTTCAATTTTTCTGAATGTTGCTCCTTTCTCTCTTTTACCAGCTCCTTTTTACTCCCTTTCACTTTCAGACTCTTTTCTCTCTTTCCCTTCTCCTTCAGCAGCTTCTCTCCCCATTGAAGTTAGATAGAAGTAAAATGTAACAATTAATCAGCCATTTTAGTAGGGACTATTTTCCCTTTGAGACATAAGATAATGTCTCTTTATCCAACAGGTCATCCTTTACAATGTTTTCTTGTTTTTTAGACTTGCCAGTTAACTATAGTAGTCCATTTTCAAGCTGCTATGAAGAAATACCAGAGATTGGGTAATCTATAAAGGAAAGAGGTTTAACTGACTCACAGTTCTGCGTGGGTCACAAGAAACTTATAATCATGGTGGAAGGCAAAGGAAAAGCAGGTGCCTTCTTCACAGGGTGGCAGGATGGAGTGAGTGCAAGCAGAGGAAATGCCAGCTGCTTATAAAACCATCAGATCTCATCAGAACTCACTCACTATCAGCAGAATGGCATGGGGAAAACCTACCCAATGATCCAATCACCTCCACCTGGTCCCACCAATGACACATGGGGGTTATTGTTGGAAATTTGTAGTGCAATTATCGTTTTCCTTTGCTCCATGGAAATTTATCTTATTTTTGGTTGTTTTAACTTGTTGACACCCATTTACTAGTGATGACTGAACTTGGGGTAAGTTGCCTCAGTTCTATGGCTTTAATGCCTGCTTTGTGGCTGCCATCTTGAGAGACTGGCGTAAGTTCCCCAGCATTCTTTCCTGTAGCACAACTTAGCCATGACTTTGCGCATTCCAAAGATTTAGTTCAGCATAACTTGTTCCTAGATAAGATTTAGTACTTGATTGAAAAAAACTTCATCAGCGTGCTTGTAGAATTCCAATGAAATTACGTTTCATTTCAATTGAAGTAAAACCCATGACAATTGTCAAAATGGGGGAGATAATACTGCTGTGTGGCCTAAGAAAAGATAATTTAGGCATTTAAACATGAAATGTAATCTCTTGGTTTTTTTTTTTTTTTTTTTAAAGAGATTATACAAAGGTAAGAATGGAGATCTTCCTTTTTCTAGAAAGTCATTGATTTATGATCTCTTAAGGGTAACATAAAAAAAGTTAATTACAGATTTTAAAATTTGCTTCAGGTTTGTTAGAATAAGAAAGTGAGGGAGGCAGAAGCAAAGTAGAATGGATTCCGTCACTGAAAGGAGAGGCAGAGTTCGATTTGCACTGTGAGCTTCAAAGTGTTAGTGTGAGCTATCTACTGCTTTTTGGCTTGTTATTTATTTGCTTTTTCTTCCATTCATTTCTTAAATCATTTATTAAACATTTATGGAGATAAAGAGTTATAGAGATAAATCAGAAACTATATCTGTTCTCAGTCTCAGGAGCTCAAAGTCCTGGGAGAGATGGGCACGTCAACCAATAGTAATAGCAGGTGTGATGGGTGTATATGGAGCTATGCCTAGGGTTATGAAGAGCCTGGAAAATAGATGAGCAACACCTGGCTGGATCAGGTTGTGGTTTCAGAGAGGAAACACTAAGACTTGAAGAATGCATTGGAAGAGCAAGTCAGGCAGAAAAGAGGACAAAGTCTTTACTTAGAAGAAACAGCACGTGCAAATGTGCCACAACCATTCAAAGCAAGTTGCTGCTTAAGTCTTGCTCACAGCTTTTCATCTGAAAAGTGGAGTAGCTGAAGTAGCCAATGCTGGTGGTTGTAATTCTTGAGGCTGCAACAGTAAGAAGGATAAGAAATATTCTGCATGTCAAGGGTCGAATGAAGCCTCCTGGGTTGGTCGTGGCTAGGCACAGGGAAAGAGGTACACATCTTTTTTCAGTGTAATTTTTATTTTCAGGGACTATGTTCCTGGCACTAAATAGACAATACATATTTATTGAATTGATTTGACAGTTTTTTTGTTTACTTATGAAGATAAGAATGTAACAAAGCAAACCGAGAGCAATACATATCTTATATGCCATTGGTGAATCTGTGGTAATGCAATCTAACCTCTAGTATTTCTCTTATAGAAACGTAACTGTCATTTTAAAGATGTTATTATGGGGTCGACATTCCATGTCAGTATGCTTTATCTCCATGGAACAAAGGAGAATAACAATCCTACAGCAAACCAAAACCAAACCCCCCCCCCACCAACTTCCATGGTATATACCAGAATTTGTACCCAATGGTGACTCAACTGATTTACCATCAGTAAGACATTTAATCTGTGTCATTTTCCCTCTCTTCAAGGAGAGGAAATAATCCCTGAAGCCTTTGCACTAAGGATGTGTATCCTGCAGACAAGTATTTACTGGGCAACTTCTTCATGGCTGTAACTGAGTGTGGCTGATTGCTCACAAAGATGATTGCAAAATCCTTTCTGTCCCCTAAGTCACTTCCCCTTCCAGTGTGACTCTGCCAACTTCTCCTGTCGATTTTGTTGTAGACTGTTTCTTCTCCCTCTTGAATCTGGGCCGGCCTTGTAACTTGCTTGACCAATAGAATTCAGAGGAATGAAATGCAGCCTTCAAAGTTCAAGATTATGCTCATGGAGTCTAACCCTGTGGGGATGCTGGTGTCAAATGAGGGACCTTTAGTTAGCATGTTGGAGACACACAGATGACCTGACAGGCAATACCAACATTCAGATATGCAAGTTATGCTGTCTTAGACCATGCTGCCCAGGTGAGCTTTTAGATGACTGCAATGTGTGGGTGACTCCAGGCAAGACCAGAAGAACCTTCTAGCTAAATCTAAACCAAATATCAACTCATAGAATTGTAAGCAAATAAACTGATTGTTGTTTAAAGATACTAACTTTTGGGGTGTTTTGCCATACCTCAGTATATAACCGTTACACTAATTATTTTTCACTGTGAAATCCTGTGTCTTATTCTGTAATTAAACCTGAGTGTCCTTGCCTTCATAGCACTTTGCCACAGTCCAGTGGGGTGAATAGACAGCAGCTGCTCATTTATGCTCACGCTCATGTTCATTATTTGCATTTGGACTAAAAGGAGCTCTGTTCTCCAGGACAGAACTATTCTAAAGCTCTTCAGAAGCAGAAACAGGAGTCCATCACAGACAGTGAAATCAAAAGTGCCCTACATAGAGGCATCCACACTGAGAGCTGAAGGGATCTGGGAAATCATTTAGTCTCAGTCCCTCATTTTCCATTCAGACCACAGAGATGAAATAACTTGCTGGAGTTCTCACAGCTCTGTAGTGGCACAGTCAGAACAAGGATCCCAATCTCCTGACTACTAACATAAAATGCTTTCAGCATGCAAGTTGAATGTACAATAGGACAGTTTAAATGTAAATGGTGTTCTGAGCAAGGGGAGAGTCTGATTAATTACTTCAAAGTATAATTTTGGAGTCACCAGAAAGGCTTTGAAGTCCAAAAATGCTTTGGAACCTAGGTGCTTCATATTTGAAATTGGGGCAGGTACAGGTGTGTTCCTACCACTAAAGGGTCATTAGTTGGTTGGGCAGTCCTGTAGTGTTCTTGGTACTAAACACAAAACATGAGTAACATAGTTCAGGGCTGGTCACAGTGGCTTATGCCTATAACCCCAGAATTTTGGGAGAACAAGGCTGGAGGATAGCTTGAGTCCAGGAATTCGAGACTAGCGTGGGCAACATTGCAAGACCTTGTCTCTACAAATAATAATTTTAAAAAAATTGGCTGGGCATGGTGGCACACACCTGTAGCTCCAGCTACTTGGGAGATTGAGGTGGGAGGATTGCTTTAGTGTGGGAGGCCGAGGCTGCTGTGTGTTGTGATCACACCACTGTACTGGACAACAGTGCGAGATCCTGCCTCAAAAGAAAAAAGAAGGTTTATGTTCTCAAAGTGCTCATGGTCTAGTACTAGTACCATATTTTGAGAGATGAAAGCAGTTTCTCCTCTTTTTGCAACAGCTTTACACCTTCCTCAAGCGGAAGGAAAGGCAGAATCGTGTAATAAACCCTCAGGTACCATTATCTAGCTTCAACAACTATCAACACTCTGCTGTTCTTGCTTCATTTATGCCTCACCTCCTTTCCATCCCCCATTTGAATATTCTGATCATTTTTAACAGTTTTTAAGATAACATTTACATAACTGAAATGCACAAATCTAAGCTGTACACTTTTGACAAATGGATACATGTATAACCAATGACTCTATCACAACGTAGAGTGTTTCACCTCCCCAGCAAGATCCATGTGTCCTTTCCTAGCCAATGCCTCTTTATTTCTCAGGCAGTCAGTGCTCTGCTTTTACTTTTCGTCTCAGGCTAGTTTTGCTGGTTCTAGAATTTCATATAACTGAGAACATACATAATGTACTCACTCACGTCTGACTTTTTCTCAAAGGATAATGTCTGTGATACTCGTTCATGCTATTGCATGCATTAGTAGTTTTTTTCTTTTTACTGTTAAGTACTGTTCTAAGCACTATTTTAATAGCATCCCACAAATTATGATATGTTCTATTTACATTATCATTTGTAATATTTTATATTTTCTCTTGTGATTTCTCCTTTGACTCATGAATTATAATAATTGTTAAAAGTGTAGTATGTTTAGTGAAATGGTGATGTTTAATTTACCAATGTCTGGTGCTTTTGTATCTGGTGGTGTTGGTTTCTAATTTAATTCCATTATTTTCAGAGAACATACTCTGAAAGATTTTAATCTTTTGAAATGTAGTAGATACACCCTGTAGCCTTGCATATGGTATAGCTTGGTGAATGTTCTATGTGTTCATGAAAAGAATAGGTATTCTGAAACAATTGGGTGTAGTTTTCTGTAAATGTCAATTAGGTCAAGTTGCTTGATAATCTTATTCAAATATTCTATATCTATATTGATGGTTTTTTTAGTTGGTCTATCAGCTACTGAGAGAAAAATGTCAAAATCTGTAGTTTTGATAGTGGATATGTCTAATTTTTTTTTAGTTTGATCTGTTTTTATTTTATGTATTTTGAAGCTATTATTAGATTCATAACATTCATAATTGTCATACTTTCTTTTTTCATTTTTTGTTATTCCCATTTTTTTCATTCTCTCTTATCATTAAGAAATGTCCCTGCTTATCTCTAGTAATAGTTTTTGCTTTGAAGTCTATTATGTTCCATGCTAATATAACCACACTAGCATTTTTGTGATTAGTGTTTTTTGAGAAATCTCTATTTTGTTTTCCATAGGGGTTACATTCCCACAAACAGTGCATAAGAGTTCCTTTTTCTCCACATCCTTGCCAAAATCTGTTACTATTTGACTCTGCAGTAATAGCCATTCTGACTGGAGTAAGATGATACCTCATTGTGGTTTTAATTTGCATTTCTCTGATTGGTGATGTTGAACATTATTTTATATACCTGTTGGCCATTTGTAAGTTTTCTCTTGAAAACTGTCTATTGGTGTTCTTTGCTCACTTTTTAATGGGATTATTATTATTATTGTTGTTGTTATTGAGTTGTTTGAGTTCCTTGCATACTCTGAATACGAGTCTCCTGTCAAACAGAGAGTTTGCAAATATTTTCTCCCATTCAGCAGGTTGTCTGTTCATTCTGTTGATCAAAAGCTTTTGAGTTTGAGTCCCATTTGCTTCTTTTTGTTTTTTGTTGTCTGTGCTTTACTGATTTCCTTTTTGTGGAAGTGTGTCCTTCAGTAGGTTTATTTCAGTGAGGATCTCTTGACGGTTATGTCATTGTCTTGGTCTGAAAATGCCTTTTTCCCCTAACTCCTTGGAGTGTAATTGAACTGTATATAGAATTTTAGACTGACAGTTATTTTCCCTCATTCCTTTAAGATACTCACCTGTTGTCTCCGGCATATATGGTTGATGATGAGAAGCATTCTGTCAGTATTATTGTTGCTCCTTTTTAGGCAACGTATCTTTCCTCACTGATAGCTTCCAAGGTTTCCTGTTTATTCTGGATGGTTCTGTAGTTTTAGTTTCATGATGAGGTGTATAGGCAAGCCTTTGTTACTGTTTTGTTTAATTTTGTGTATTTTCATATGACATCTCATAGCTTTCTTCAATTCTGAAAAGTTCTCCACTGTTACCTCAAAGTTGTCTTCCCAATTCTGTTTAGTGTTTCTTCTAGGGCACCTACTAAACATGTGAAGGCCTTTCATTCAGCTGCCATACATCTAACTTCTCTTTCATATTTTCTGCTTCTTTACCGATCTGTGTTATGTTCTGAGTGATCTCCTCAGATCCATATTCCCATTGTGAATTATTTCTTTATCTGAGTCTATTGTTTAACCTGTTTATTGTTCTATTTTGACTGCGTGTTTCACTTCTAGAAGTTTCCACTTAGCTCATTTTGAAATCAATCAGTTCTTATTTATTTTGTATCTTTTTTTATTTTATTTTATGTTTTTGAGACGGAATTTTGCTATTGTTGCCCGGGCTGGAATGCAGTAGTGTGATCTCTGCTCACTGCAACCTCCACCTCCTGGGTTCAAGTGATTCTTCTGTCTCAGCCTCCCAAGTTGCTGGGATTACAGGCATGCATCACCATGCCCAGCTAATTTTGTATTTTTAGTAGAGATGGGGCTTCTCTATGTTGGTCAGGCTGGTCTTGAACTCCTAACCTCAGATGATCTGCCCACCTCAGCCTCCCGAAGTGCTGGGATTACAGGCATGAGCCACCAAGCCTGGCCTATTTTGTTTCTTCTAAAAAATTAGATTCTATGTTTTCTTTTCTGTTTTTCTACAGTTAAAATACTCATTTGAAAATCTATTTAACAATACTCATGTTTTTAGTTTCCCAGACATAAATTCTTTGTCCAAACATCCCTTTTTGTTTTGTATTTTTTCATATCTTTTATAATTTAGGTCTACAAAGTTTATCTTCAGGAGGGGTTACCTGTCCATGCCCCAGAAGTTGCAGAGGCCTCTTAATGACAGAGGTTCACCATTGCCCTTGCCCAAGTCCTACTGAGTTCACTGCTTCCAAACCAATGTTTACACTAGGTTCTCAGCTCCTGATTCCCATAGTACATGGGCAATACAAAGGTGGTTGATTTTGCATCAGTGTATGGTGCAGGCTCAAGATTCAGACTTCTCAGTGTGTGGAAGAACAGCTGTTAGAATCTCTGCTTCTGAGAGCCCCAGGAAGTCAGCTTGCTTTTTCCTGTAACCCTTGACATGCCGGAGAAAATTTCCAGGAAATGTTCATAATCTCTTCAGCACATTTCTGGGCAATTAGCGCTAAGCAGTATGCCCCATTCCTACTCCTTGATATATCTCGAACCTGAGGGGTCAATTCCTTTTCCGCAGAGTTATGAACACATCAGCCCTTAAAATATATGTCTGGTCCAATTTCTCTCAAGGTCTGTGTGGTTTCAAAAACTGCTTATTTTTGTACTTTTGAGTCCCCTGTTACTTTTTGGCATATAAAGATCTCCTTTTTTTTTTTTTTGAGCTCAACTGTGTCTTAATGTGGAACAATATATGTATTTCCATGAGATTCTCACATCTAATCAGCTGTCTTCGTGAAAGAAGTGCCATACAACCTTTGTTTATAAGGTTTAGTTTCCCTGAAATGTCCTTCTTATCATTTCTATATAACCATTCCCCATTTATAGCTCTTCTTGTGATTTCAATTCAAACATAACTGCCTCTGGGCTCCATAAGATCAGAGACATGTCAGTTGTTCACCATAGTATCTTACTATCATGACAATGGCGGGCACACAGTAGGTGCTCAAAAAATATTTGTGGAGTGAATCAATGGACAAATGAATATTTTGCTATTGTAATCAGAAGAAAATGCATATAGAAAAAATCAGTTCTAATTTATTACAGTCCTACTTGTTGTATGTTCCTACATACAACTCCTAGGAGAAGAAATAGTCCAAATGTCAAAGGCTGAAATAAATGAATAAAACTCAATGTCAGCAAATCTAAGCCCCTATTTAGAATTTTTGTTTTTAAGTCTTTACAACTGTAAAATAACTATGTGATGTTTATGACAGTGTTATCAACACATTTTTATAATTAAATTTAATTGTGGTACTTAGGAGAATTACATGTGATTTAAATCTTACAGTTTTTAGCTCCCAAACCTGAAATCAAAGAGTGGCAACCTATTCTTGCTTGAAGCTAGGTGCCCACTAGGAAATATAAAAGAATGTGGGAAGAGGGATTAGTCCAGATCTAGCTCATATAATCAAAACATTAACAAGTCTATGAACATTCTTATGTGGTTCCAAAAGCCTTTTTTAAAAAAACAGCAGGGTCAACAGGCCTAGATAAGGCACTGGAAGAGTTAATTAGTTGAAATTTAAATTTAGAGTTGCACAAAAACAACCTCTGAGTTGAGAAACATGTTTTACATTGAGTCATAAAGAGTTATTTTAGCTTTGTAGCAAGGAAAGATGCTGTAACCATCTCCTGGGATATACTTGAGTAGTCTAATTAGGCTAAGTACCCATTGCTTCAATTAAGCAATTTTGCTGAGGTAATTGAAGTGATCCTTTAGGACTGCTATTCCCACCTTCTCCACCAAAATGCCCTTATACCTTCTTTGATGGCAGCAGCTATTCAAGCCTCAACAGAAGACTGCATCTATTTAGTGCTATGGAAGGGGAGGGAAGAGCAGAGCTCACTTCCAGCCCTCAGAGAGTTATAAGGTAGTCTGGAGACAAGCCACAGGCAGAAGCAAGATGAAAAGTATACAGTGTGATGATAACAAGCACAGGGAAGCAATACAAGAGAAGCTGCAAGGTGCTTGTGGTTAAGAGCCAAGTGTTTCAGATAGTGTCATGGATTTTGTCATGGATGACTTGGGAGTCACAAAGTTCTATCACCTTGAAATGAGACACCATTTTCTTTTCTATGTTGCATAGCACTAAGCTTATTGCACCATCCTACTAAGATATATTTTTCATTTCTTTAATTCTCTACCCAGAGTTTGAGATAATACCTGGGAGTACATGGACCTCCTGTCTGGCACATGAGATATCCTTTGTATATATTTGGTAATGTCTCTGAAACCTCCTTTCCTTGCATTATTTCAAAAGTGAAAGAATCACTACAACTGTTACCTCATAGCAAGGAATTTCCTGGGTAGAAGAGTTGAGTTGGTGTGTACAGTCCAAGAGAGAGAAAGCTTGAAACCGAGAAAGGAGAGGTGGTGGAACTGAAGGTCAAGTAGCAGGAAGAAACTCTGTGTGAGTTTAGCATGCAAATAACTAACTGGCAAACTGATCAGTAAACTGGTGCAATTTTGTTTGTTTGTTTTGAGACAGGTTCTTGCTCTGTCGCTCAGGCTGGAGTGCAGCGGTGCAGTCATGTCTCATTGGAGCCTTGACCTCCTGGGCTCAGGCAGTCCTCCCACCTTAATCTGTTGAGTAGCTGGGACCACAGGTGCTAGCCACCACACTTGGCTAATTTTTGTATTTTTTGTTTTGTTTTGTTTTGAGACAGAGTTTCACTCTTGTTGCTCAGGCTGAAGTGCAATTTCGTGATCTCAGCTCACCACAACCTCCACCTCCCAGGTTCAAGCGATTCTACTGCCTCAGCAGCCGGAGTAGCTGGGATTATAGGCATGCACCACCATGCCTGGCTAATTTTGTATTTTTAGTCGAGATGGGGTTTCTCCATGTTTGTCAGGCTGGTCTTGAATTCCTGACCTCAGGTGATCTGCCCACCTTAGCCTCTCGAAGTGCTGGGATTACAAGGCGTGAACCACCTCGCCTGGCCTAATTTTTGTATTTTTTGTGGAGACAGAGTTTAGCCAAGGATGCTTCTCTATGAAATATCTTAACTTTAAAGCATTAAATCATTAGCATTAGAATTCCTGGACTCAAGCAATCTGCCCATCTTGACTTCCCAAAGGACGGGATTACAGGTGTGAGCCACTGCACCTGGCCAACTTGTGCAAATTTATAAACATCAGTCACATGAGGACTATAGGATAAGTTTAAGGCCAGTGAATTAAGTTAATGGCTAGATTATGTGAAAATCAGGCTAGGATGCTTTTAGACAACAAGTTTGTCACTGAGATTGAATCAATTAAAATAAAATCTTACCTTTAAGCAGGTCTGTTGACTGAGTATGTAAATTGGAGCTTGGAGGCTTAAATGTAGAGAATTCATTTGTTGATATTTCAAGGTAATGCCAAAAATAATGATAATGTTGCTCATTTAATTTTTCCTTTGAAGTCAGTTCTCACATTAAAAATATTTTTAGGTAGGCCAGAACTTGAGGTCTAATGAGTGTCTACCTTTGGTGAATTTCCTCTTCTTTTCCTGTCTTTTATTCTAAATGCAGGCAAAAAAAATTTTTTTTTTCAACATGTTTTTAATTTCTCAAGTACTAGTTATCTTTGATTGTTTGAAGCAATCTAAGAATAAATGAATAAACCCAGTAACATACCAGGAAGTACAAAAATAAGTTACTTTAGTCAAGTTACTTTGTCTCTCTGGGCCTTGATTCAAACATTGATAAAAAGAAAATTGGATTAGATGATACTCAAGTTTCATTCATCTTTAATCTTCTGCTTCAAAGAATATTTGCAGCCAACATAATATTTTGAGTAGTAATATGTGTCATTCTTAAAGTGATAATCACAACTGTGTGGCTTTTGAAACTGTGAGGCAGGCTGATCTCACACATATAAGCCTTAATAGACAGTGGTGGTCTGATTATTAACTGCTTTGATAATTTTATCAAAAATATCTATGATGCCTAAAATTCCACCATTGACCTTGCCTTCTTTAAGAAACATGGAAAAACTCAAACCCTGATCCAGTAGGGCAGTGTAAATGGAGAGGAGAGTTGGAGTGAAGCAGGAGATGGGCCTGGGTAAACAGAGGAGGGCAATGTCCTTTCAAGAAGAAAAGTGATTTTTCCCTGCAACCAGTTTTTGCCTTGTGGAAATAGTGGTTTAGAGATTTCAGTGGTCTAAGTTTTCAAGAGATGTGTGGTGTCCTGATTCTCTATGAAATATCCTAATTTTAAAGCATTGGATCAACAGTGATTGGGCCAATAAACATGTCTTTGACTTAAGTTGTCTCATGGGCTGTCAGTTTGCCATGTCTCTTTAGGAGCAATCAGTTAAGATACTAGCTATGGACTGAAAGTTTGTGTCCTCCAAAATTTATTTGTTAAAGGTTAATCTCCAGTATGATGGTATTTGGAAGTTGGAGGGCCTTTGGGAGGTGATTAGGTCATAAAGGAGAGGCCCTCACAAATGGGATTAGCACCCTTACCAGAAATGGATAAAAGCTTTCTTCCCCTCTGTCTCTGCTCTCCCTTAAGTGAGGATACTGTGAGAAGGTTGGCACACCAGTAAGTGGGCCCTCACCAGACATGGGATCTGTGAGCACCTTGTTCTGGACTTCCCAGTCTCTAGAATTATGAGAAATAAATTGTTGTTTAAGCCACTCAATCTATAGCATGTGTGTATACATGCATACATGTACACATAGTGAGACCCTATCTCTTAAAAATTATGTATCTACGCCAGGCGGGGTGGCTTACACCCGTAAGTCCAGCACCTTGGGAGGCCGAGGCAGGTGGATCACCTGAGGTCAGTAGTTTGAGACCAGCCTGGGCAACATGGTGAAACCCCATCTCTACTAAAAATACAAAATTAGCTGAGTGTGGTGGTGCATTCCTGTAATCCCAGCTACTTGGGAGGCTGAGGCACGAGAATCACTTGAACCTGGGAAGCAGAAGTTGTAGTGAGTCATGATCGTGCCACTGTACTCCAGCCTGGCCAATAGAGTGAGACTCTGTCTCAAAAAAAAATTATATATCTATAATGTAAAGTGTTATATGCAGTGTAGTGTTGTATACACTATACACTGTAGATATATAATTTTGAAGAGGCGGGGTCTCACTATGTTCCTCATGCTGGACTCAAACGCCTAGGCTCAAGCCATCCTCTGCCTCAGCCTCCTGAGTAGCTGGTACTAAAGGTGTGAGCCACTATGCCTGGCCATCTATGGTATATTTGTTATAGCAATCTGAACTGACCAAGACAATGCTCAAATCCTTGAGAGAGACCACTTATTAACACTTTTTTGACAATGTCAACATTACGAGATTATGAGGGACATTCCCATTTCTATGTGGACAGGACAGCTTGGAAGCAGAAGTCAGGGGTGGTGGTGAATGGAGGGGCTGGAAAAGCAGGTAATTAGGGACTTTTGGTGCATGCAGGGAGTAGCTTCTTCTGTTATCAGCATGATTTCAGTGTTATGATCCTCCAGCACAGATTTGCAGAATCCACCAGTTAACTTTTCCAAACCTAAGCCTGAGAGACAGGAAACATATTATTATAAATATCAAATCAAGTAGATGAGCAATCTGGGTGGGTAGTTGTCCAATACCGGCATGAAACTCCCCTTGTTAAAGCGTTGTAAAAGGGTCTCAATCTGTCCATCTGGTAACAGAAAAATCAGTAGGAAAATCTGGGCCAGGCAGTGGTGGCTCACACATGTAATCCCAGCACTTTGGGAGGCCAAGGTGAGAGGATTGCTTGAGGTCAGGAGTTCAAGACCAACCTGGGCAACATAGTAAGAACCCCCTCATCTCTACAAAAAATTTTTAAAAATAGCCAGGCATGGAGTCCTAGCTGTGTGGGAGTCTGAGGCAGGAGGATTGCTTGAGCCCAGGAGTCTGAGGCTGCACTGAGCTATGACTGTAGCATTGCACTCCAGCCTGGGTAACAGAATAAGAACTCCCATTTACAAACAAAAAAGGAGAGAACAATATAAATCTGTGTATATTTGGTATTTAAAATGTGTTAATGTTTACAATAATTTAGTATAGTAGTATATCAGATTAACTTTCTAATCCAAATTTTAAACTTGCACTTGATTTTGGATTTTTCTACAAAAAATGTTATTTTAATTTTTGTGGGTATATCATAGGTGTATATATTTATTGGTTACTTGAGATGTTTTGACATAGGCATGTAATGTGTAATAATCGCATCAGAGTAAATGGGGTATTCATTACTTAAAGCATTTATCCTTTGTGTTTCAAACAGCTGAATTGTACTCTCTCAGTTATTTTTAGAGGAACAATTAAATTACTTTTTACTATAGTAACCCTGTTGTACTAGCAAATAATAGGTCTTACTCTTTGCTTTCTTTCTCTTCTTTCTTTCTTTCTTTCTTTCTTTCTTTCTTTCTTTCTTTCTTTCTTTCTTTCTTTCTTTCTTTCTTTCTTTCTTTCTTTCTTTCTTTNTTCTTTCTTTCTTTCTTTCTTTCTTTCTTTCTTTCTTTCTTTCTTTCTTTCTTTCTTTCTTTCTTTCTTTCTTTCTTTCTTTCTTTCTTTTTCTTTCTTTTCTTCTTTCTTTTCTTTTTTTTGAGGCAGAGTTTCGCTCTTGTTGCCCAGGCTAGAGTGCAATGGCGTAATCTTGGCTCACTGCAACCTCTGCCTCCCAGGTTCAGTGATTCTCCTGCCTCAGCCTCCAGAGTAGCTGGGATTACAGGCATGTGCAACCATGCCTGACTAATTTTTTGTATTTTTAGTAGAGACTGTCCACCTCGGCCTCCCAAAGTGCTGAGATTAAAGCCACTGTGCCTGGCCATTTATTTATTCTTTCTAACATTTTTTTGTTCCTGTTAACCATACCTCCTCCCTAAACCCCTCCCCCTACTATCCTTCCCAACCTCTGACAGTCAGCTTTCTACTCTCTTATCTCCATGAGTTCAATTGTTTTAATTTTTATCCCCCACAGACGAATGAGACTATGTGAAGCTTGTCTTTTTGAGCCTGGCTGGATTTATAATTTTTCTTTCAGAATTTTGCTGTTTACAAATAGCCTGGCAGTGTTTAAAAGAACGTAAGATTAATTATATTCACACATTTAATTTTATTAGACTTTACTAAAATTAAATACTTGGGAAGCATTTGCTTGGTAGACATTTGAAGAACACAGAAATTTGAATATATTTCTTTTGTAAATTCAGTTTAAAATATTAAAGGGAGTTAATAAACTGTGTTTACAAATGGGTCCAAATGTGGATCAAAGTTTCATTTAGTGAAAATTAAAATTTACCAAATTATAAATAGAATAATAGAGTTTTAATTTGAAAGCTTAAGAAAAAACTTTTTGAATTTGTAGTTTTAGTAAACTTAATATTAATTCTTTAAAAAGGCAGCCTCGCCATAGGGAAAAATATATATATGTGTGTGTGTACATATATATATGTATTTTGAGACGGAATTTCACTCTTGTTGCCCAGGCTGGAGTACAATGGTGCAATCGTGGCTCACTGCCACCTCTGCCTCCTCGGCCTGCCACCATGCCTGGCTGATTTTTTATATTTTTAGTAGAGACGGATTTCACCATGTTGGCCAGGCTGAGGTCTTGATCTCCTGATCTCAGGTGATCCACCCACCTTGACCTCCCAAAGTGCTGGGATTACAGACTTGAGACACTGTACCCGGCCTAGGAAAATCTTTTTTTCAAAAGCTGGCCTCATTCTAAAATAACAGTTGAAAAATGGATAATAAGGGGAAAAAAATAAAATAGATGTGTATTTCTCTGGAGATTAATGAAAAAAGCTGGCCTCAAAAATATAAAAGCTCACACCAACACTCTTAACTTTGCATCCTCAGATCCCGGAAGAGTGTCTGACTCTCAGAGACAGCTTAATTAATGTTTGCTGAGAACTGCCGCTTAATACTGTTAAGAAACAAAATTTTAACACATTTTGCTTAAAGATCTAATTGGCTTTTATTACTGATTCATGAATTGGGCAGCATCTCATCTAAAGAATGGAGAAGAATGCCATTGGATGGCAGAACAGTTGAATTTCATCAGTTAGCTTGAGCAGCAGCAAGGAAACAGCATAATATAAAGAGGATGGGTTAACAAGTTATTTCAGGTTACTTTCCTCATAAAAGTGAGAGCAGAGGGGAATTCCTTGTCATCCTGGCTAAAACTGGACTGTTTGGAGATTTGGCTATTATCTCTCTCCTGATTTTTTGAAGACCAGATAAGCAACTTAGTTTCTATTTGGTGACATGGAACTTTAGCATGAGTGACTCCATTTTGGTTTGATCTGTTGAGGTGTAAGGCAAGAACTCAGTCCAAATCAATGGTCTCCCATAAATTTTCCTTAGGGGTACTTAAAACAGCAAAGAGGGGTGCCCAAAGATGGGGTGGGAAGATGACTTAGATTGTGATTGCTTGAGACTGGTGCCTCGTGTTGTCTGTGTAGCTCTTACCTAATCAGAAAAATATGGAATAAAATGAAGGACCCATTAATTGTTTGGGTGAAAGTAATATATATCTTAAGGGAGTTATTTCAAGTATCAGTAGTTTTTCTTGACTTCTAGAGCAACTCTTTTACCTTGTGATTCTGATGCAAATATTTGCATCAAGGTACATGGAAGTATGTCTCAGCCAACCCAGAAGGCTGTGTGATCACTTCCCTCTGGTGAAGTCCCTGATACAAGACCATAAAGATTATGTGATTCACTGCTTGAGGGTTTGTCTTGTTTCATATTTTTGTTTTCTTTTTTTGAGGCAGGGTTTCATTCTTTTGCCCAGCCTGGAGTGCAATGGTGTGATCTTGGTTCACTGCAACCCTCACCTCCTGGGGTCAAACAATTCTCCTGCCTCAGCCTCTCGAGTAGCTGGGATTACAGGTACCCACCACCACTCCTGGCTAATTTTTGTATTTTTAATAGAGATGGGATTTCACCATGTTGGCCAGGCTGGTTTTGAACTCCTGACCTCAGGTGATTCACCTGCCTACGCCTCCCAAAGTGCTCGGATTACAGGCATGAGCCACCGCACCCAACTTTCTTATTTCTCTTTAAGCTAGAACTGTTTCCTGTTTTCTTTTCGGGGGGGTTTGGGGGAAGTGTCTTTTACAATATTAACATTTTTAAAGACTTTATCCCTTCACCTCCGTCCTATTCATTGTTTGAATCTTACCTTATAATCATTACCAGGTGATGATAGTCTTTGTTTAAACACCTTTAGTGACTGGAAACTATTAAGATGGCTCTGGAGACAAAGTGCTGTGTTCTAATCCTGTCTCCCACCAGGAACCTTGGGTGACCCAATTACTCATTATTAATCTTAGAAAATATAACACTGATATATTTCTATTATCTAATGTGATTTGTAAATCTATGTCCACATTTCTCTAATTGTCCCAATAATGCACTGTATAGCATTTTTTTTTAAAGCCAGGATTCAGTAAAAGATTTTGTATTGTAGTTCCTTTAGTCTAGTTTGTAGTTAATCTAGCTATTGTAGTTTCCTTTAATTTAGAACAGTTTCTCTGCTTATTATTTTTTCCTTTCCTGACATTGATCTTTTTTGAAGGGTCAGGTTGGTGGTTTGCAGAATATCCCTCTATTTAGTTGTGTCAGAATATGACCATTTGATTTTTTGGATACCTCTGAATTTTGGGAAGTTCTTATTTCTATGGAACTATAATTTTGTGTCATTTTTACTGGCTGATGTTACTTTTAACTCTAAAATGAGAATAAAAGCATTCTGCATAGTAATTATTTGTTGAAAAACTGACCGACTGAATGAATGAAAATAATGATCTTTCAGTCAAAAAGTGAAGGTATCTTAGACTCTTGATGTCTGGGAACATAGAGACTTGGTCCTTTTTTGATCCAAACTACTTAGTAGGTGTCTGGCTCAGCAATCCATGTTGTTAGACAGGAGCAATTGTATTCATAATTGGGAAAAAAAGCAAAGCTCTTTTAAAAAGTATTAGCATTTTAGGCTGGGCGTGGTGGCTCACGTCTGTAATCCCAGTTCTTTGGGGGGCCAAGGCAGGGGCATCATTTGAGGTTAGGAGTTCCAGGTCAGCCTGACCAACATGGTGAAACCCTGTCTCTACTAAAAATACACACACACACACAAAACTAGCTGGGCGTGGTGGCTCATGGCTGTAATCCCAGCTACTCGGGAGGCTGAGACAGGCAAATCACTTGAACCCAGAAGGCGGAGGTTGCAGTGGGCCAAGATAGTGCCACTGCACTCCAGCCTGGTGAGCAGAATGAGGCTCCATCTCAAAAAAAAAAAAAAAAATGCAAAAAGTTAGCATTTGGCATGTGTCATAATTCTCTTCCAGCTGAGACATACCCTAGCTTTGCTTGGAAAAAGGGAAGAATATTGTGTGCTACAGAAGTGAGGTGGAAAGCAGCTCTATGTATGAAGAAAAATTGTAATTTTAGCAACTACTAATAGTGTCATGAAGATTTAAAAAATGTTTGGTTTTATTATTTATTAAGATGTTTAGTCTTATTAAAATCAAATATGATGTGTCCAAATTTACATTTACAGTACACATAATTGGCAAAGTAGTTTAGTGACACATAGAAATATATCTGAAGATTTGGAATTCTGAATAAACATTCTTGATAAAAAACAGATGTTTCATAAATTTGGCAGTGTCCCCCAGGAGCTGGGAATTAAATCAAGTTTGTACACAGTTATGCAGTTCTCTGAACAAAGCTGTCGGAAAACCTAATCTAGATGTTGGCAATAAGACTTAACCACACAAGATGACATGAAAGCAAAAGGCCCAAACACCTGCTTGTTAGAAAAGGTGTCACAAAGTAAAATGTGAGTAATTTTCTAGTGAACACCACAGATTTAGAAGAATGCAGAGGAGGAAGAGTTATGTGGAAGTCCAGCCCTGCCTTTAACTCTGAGAAGATTCATTTCATCATCGCTTTGCACATCTGTTTAAACAAGGGCTTTGGAGTCAATCACGTCTAACATTCCTTTCAGTGTTAATGATATTTAATTCTGTTATTCTGTGAGAAGTCTTTGTGAAGAAAGTATTTGATGTGAATAAGATTTGGATGGGGTGAGGAGACTTGTAATAGGTGAAAACAATTGATTCATCCACTCTTATTCCCCTTTAAATAAGTGACACCACCACCGCCACCATCATCTCTTCACTTATTGATTACCTATAAGGTGTTATCTTTGTGACAAGAAAAGATGTTTTCATTTGCATCCATGTGGATGCAAAAAAAGCCAGTCTTGTTGAGCTATCTGATATCTTGAAAGAAAATGACCAAGTAATTGGCCTTTTGTATGGATCACATGGCAACATCATGGACACAGCCACACCCCAGTGAGTGGGCTTGAGGTGGCCTCTCCTCTGTAGAGCAGAGCAATGACGAATCACTATATGATTCATTTCAGTAATTCAACCCTTTGCTTCCTCCTCAAAATGAGATGATTTGAGGGATGTGGTTGTCTAACTGGAATTTTTGTAAGGATGAATCCAGGTTCTCACTTATAAAGAGTGCATTAGAATCCTTTTGAAAATTCAGCTGGTTTAAATCACTGTCAGGGCTTTCATTCTTTTCTACAATGAGAGATCTCGAGATTCTACTTATTAGCATTTTAATTTGTACAGATCTTATCCTCTTGAATCATGAACTAGGTTCCTAATGTGATCCTTACACAAATCTCTGCTCTCAGTAGACCTCTCTGGATTAGCTGAGATTCTACTCTGGGTAGTTCAACACTGGATAACTAGTTGACAAAATGCTACCGATGAGCCACCAAATGTAGTTTTCTCACATTCACAGGTTTGCCTCTATGTTCTCAGTTCCCTAAAACACTGACTTCCCTTATTAATTTTTTTTGGAGATGGTGGTTCACTAACTTACCTGCCACAATCATGAGGGATTGTTACCCTTTTGCATTATGAACTCTTTTGAAATAATCTGTTGATATCTATGAAATATCTTCATAACAAAAAGTATATATATGTGCTCATTCCAGTACTTTTTATATTTCAGGGATTTCTACAGGGAGGGGTTGGTTAATGGGTATAAAAGTATAATTATAGGAGGTGGCTGGCAAGATGGCTAAATAGGAATGGCTCTGGTCTGCAGCTCCCAGTGAGATCAACACAGAAGATGGGTGATTTCCAACAGAGTTACCCAGCTCATCTCATTGGGACTGGTTAGACAGTGGGTGCAGCCCATGGAGGGTGAACAGAAGTAGGATGGAGCGATGCCACACCCAGGAAGTGCAAGTGGTTAAGGAGCTCCCTTCCCTAGCCAAGGGAAGCTGTGAGGGACTAAGCTGTGAGGGACTGAGCTGTGAAAACGTGTGTTCTGGCCCAAATACTACGCTTTCCCCGTGGTCTTTGCAACCCACAGACCAGGAGATTCCCTCAGGTGCCTATACCCAGGTTCCCTGGGTTTCAAGGCACAAAACTGGGTGGCTGTTTGGGCAGACACTGAGCTAGCAGCAGGAGTTCTTTTTCATACCCCAGTGGCACCTGGAACACCACTGAGACAGACTGTTCACTCCCCTGGAAAGGGGACTGAAGCCAGGGAGACAAATGGTCTAGCTCAGCAGACCCCACCCCCACAGAGCCCAGCAAGCTAAGATTCACTGGTTTGAAATTCTCACTGCCAGCACAGCAGTCTGAAGTACATCTGGGACACTTGAGATTGGTGGGGGAAGGGACATCTGCCATTACTGAGGCTTGAGTAGGCGATTTTCCCCTTGCAGTGTAAACAAAGCTGCCAAGAAGTTCAAACTGGGCGGAGGCCCCCACAGCTTGGCAAAGCTGCTGTAGCCATCCTGCCTCTCTAGATTCCTCCTTTCTGGGCAGGGAATCTCTGAAAGAAAGGCAGCAGCCCCAGTCAGGGGCTTATATATAAAATTCCCATCTCCCTGGGACAGAGCACCTGGGATAAGGGATGGCTGCGGGGGTATCTTCAGCAGACTTAAACACTCCTGCCTACTGGCTCTTAAGAGAGCAGCAGATATCCCAGCAGAACACTTGAGCTCTGCTAAGTGACAGACAGCCTCCTCAAGTGAGTCCCTGACCCCCATGCCTCCTGACTGGGAGACACCTCCCAGCAGGGGACAACAGGCATCTCATACAGAAGAGCACTGGCTGGCATCTGGCAGGTGCCTCTCTGGGATGAAGCTTCCAGAGGAAGGAACAGGTAGCAATCTTTGCTGTTCTGCAGCCTCTGCTGGTGATACCCAGTAAACAGGGTCTGGAGTGGACCTCCAGTGAACTCCAGCCCACATGCAGGAGAGGGTCCTGGCTGTTAGAAGGAAAACTAACAAACAGAAAGGAATAGCATCAACATCTACAAAAAGGACGTCCACACAGAAACCCCACCCAAAGGTACCAGCATCAAAGACCAAAGGTAGATAAATCCATGAAGATGAGGAAAAACCAGTGCCAAAAGACTGAAAATTCCAAAAACCAGAATGTCTCTTCTCCTCCAAAGGATCACAGCTCCTTGCCAGCAAGGGAACAAGACTGGATGGAGAATGAGATTGATGAATTGACATAAGTAGGCTTCAGAAGGTGGATAATAACAAACTACTCCAAGTTAAAGAAGCATGTTCTAACTCAATGCAAGGAAACTAAGAGCCTTGAGAAAAAAGGTAAGAGGAATTGCTAACTAGAATAGCCAGTTTAGAGAAGAACATAAATGAACTGATGGAGCTGAAAAACACAGCATGAGAATTTCAGGAAGCATACACAAGTATCAATAGCCGAATAGATCAAGTAGAAGAAAGGATATCAGAGATTGAAGATCAACTTAGTGAAATCAAATGTGAGACAAGATTAGAGAAAAAAGAATAAAAGGAATAAACAAAGACTCCAATAAATATGAGACTATGTGAAAATACCAAATCTATGTTTGATTGATGTACCTGAAAGTGGTGGGAAGAATGGAACAAAGTTGCAAAACACTCTTCAGGATATTATCCAGGAGAATTTCCCAACCTAGCAAGACAGGCCAACATTCAAATTGAGAAAATACAGAGAACACTACAAAAATACTCCTGGAAAAGATCAACCCCAAGACACATAATTGTCAGATTCACCAAGGTTGAGATGAAGGAAAAAATGTTAAGGGCAGCCAGAGAGAAAGGTGGGGTTACCCGCAAAGGAAAGCCCATAAGACTAACAGTGGATCTCTCAGAAGAAACCCTAGAAGCCAGAAAAGAGAGGGGGCCAATATTCAGCATTCTTAAACAAAAGAATTTACAACCCAGAATTTCATATCCAGTCAAAGTAAGCTTCATAAGCAAAGGAGAAATAAAATCCTTTACAGATAAGCAAATGCTGAGAGATTTTGCTACTACCAGGCTTGCCTTACAAGAGCTCCTGAAGAAGGAAGCACTAAACATGGAAAGAACAACTGGTATCAGCCACTGCACAAACATACTAAATTGTAAAGACCACTGTCATTATGAAAAAATTGCATCAATTAATGGGCAAAACCAGCTAACATAATGGCAGGATCAAATTCACACATAGCAATATTAACCTTAAATATAAACAAATAGCATTTATAAATAAATGCCCCAATTAAAAGTCACAGACTGGCAAATTGGATAGAGTCAAGACCCATAAGGGTGCCATATTCAGGAGACCCATTTCACGTGCAAAGACACACATAGGCTAAAAATAAAGGGATAGAGGAAACTTTACCAAGCAAATGGAAAGCAAAAAATAGCAGGGGTTACAATCCTAGTCTTTGATAAAACAGACTTCAAACAACAAAGATCAAAAGAGACAAAGAACAGCATTACATAACAGTAAAGGGATCACTGCAACAAGAACTAACTATCCTATATATATATGCACCCAATACAGGAGCACACAGATTCATAAAGCAAGTTCTTAGAGACCTACAAAGTGTAGACTCCCACAAAATAATAGTGGGAGACTTTAACGCTCCACTGTCAATATTAGATCAACGACACAGAAAATTAACAAGGATATCCAGGACTTGAACTCAGCTCTGGACCACACAGACCTGATAGACATCTACTGAACTCTCAATCCCAAATCAACAGAATATACATTCTGCTCAGCACCATATCACACTTACTCTAAAATTAACCACATAATTGAAAGTTAAACCCTTCTCAGCAAATGCAAAAGAATAAAAATCATAACAAACAGTCTCTCAGACCACAGTGATATCAAATTAGGATGCAGGATTAAGAAACTCACTCAAAACCACACAACTACATGGAAATCAAACAACCTGCTCCTGAATGACTGCAAGGTAAATAACAAAATTATGGGAGAAATAAATAAGTTCTTTGAAACCAAGGAAAACAAAGACAAAACATACCAGAATCTCTGAGACACAGCTAAAGCAGTGTTTAGAGGGAAATTTAGAGCACTAAATGCCCACAGGAGAAAGTGGGAAAGATATACAATCAACACCCTATCACAATTAAAAGAACTAGAGAAGCAACAGGGAACAAATTCAAAAGCTAGCAGAAGATAAGAAATAACTAATATCAGAGCAGAATGGAAGGAAATAAAGACACAAAAACCCTTCAAAAAATCAATGAATCCAGGAGCTGGTCTTTTGAAAAGATTAACAAAATAAGTACAATGCTAGTAAGACTAATAAAGAAAAAAGAGAAATACCAACTATCATCAGTGATTACTATAAACACCTCTATGCCGATAAATTAGAAAATCCAGAAGAAATGGATATATTCCTGGACACATACACCCTCCCAAGACTAAATGAGGAAGCAGTCAAATCCCTGAATAGATCAATAACAAGTTCTGAAATTGAGGTAGTAATTAATAGCCTGCCTACCAATAAAAGCCCAGGACAAGATGGATTCATAGCTGAATTATACTAGAGTTGCAAAGAAGAGCTGATACTATTCTTTCTGAAAATATTACAAACAATAGAAAAAGAGGGACTCCTCCCTAACTCATTTTATGAGGCCAGCATCATCCTGATACTAAAACCTGGCAGAGACACAACAAAAAAAGAAAATTTCAGGCCATTATCCCTGATGAACATCCATGTGAAAATCCTCAATAAAATACTGGTAAACCAAATCCAGTAGCACATTAAAAAACTTATCCACCACAATCAAGTCAGCTTTAACCCTGAGATGCAAGGCTAGTTCAACACATACAAATAAATAAATGTAAACCATCATGTAAGCAGAACCAGTGACAAAAACCACATGATTGATGGAGATCCAAAAAGGCCAAATAAGAACAGCTCTGGGGTGCAGTTCCCAGTGAGAGCAACGCAGAGGGTGAGTGATCACTGCATTTCCAAACGAGGTACTAGATGCATCTCAATGGGACTGTTTGCAAAGTGGGTGTAGCCCAAGAAGGGTGAGCAGAGGCAGGGTAGGGCACTGCCTTACCTGGGAAGTGCAGTCCCTGGAGCACCCCCCTCTCTACCCAAAGGAGGCCATCGGGGCTTTTCCATCCACTCCAGCACTCCGATTCAGATACTGTGCTTCTCCCACCATTGTTACCATCCAGAGACCAAGATATTCCCAGGCCAAAAATCACCATGAGTTTCCAGCATGGCTGTTTCAGTTGGCACCACAAGTTTCTGCAGAAAAATTCACACAAAACTGGGTGGCCTTTTCAACTGGTGCCTGGAACACCTGGGAGACAGAGCCACCCATTCAACTGAAAAAGAGAGGGCTGAAAGCAGAGAGACAGGTGATCTGGCTTGGTGGGTCCCACCCCCACAAAGACCAGTAATCTGAAATGCTCTGGATTGAGAGTTTTGCAGCAAGTGCAGCTGGACCTGGTATGGTCTGGCTCTGCTGGGGGAAGGGCATCTGCCATTACCGAGGCAGTCCACCACTACTGAGGCAGTCCACCATTACCGAGGCAGTCTGCCATTGCTGAGGCAATCTGCCATTACTGAGACAGTCCACCATTAAAGAGGCAGTTCTAACTGTACCTCTGTAAACAAAACTGCAAGGAAGTTTACATAGCAGCTGGGCAGAGCCTGCAACAGCTCAGCAATGCCTCTGCTGGCAGACTGTGACTAGACCTCCTCCTTGCTGGGCAGGGTATCTCTGAAAAAAGGCGGCAACACATCAGGAACTTATAAATAAAGCCACACGTTCCCAGGACAGACCATCTGGGAGAAGAGGTGGTTATGATTTCTGCTGCAGCAGAGTTAAACATACCTGCCCAGCAGCTCTGAATGGAACAATGGAGCTCACAGCTCAGCACCTGAACTCTGATAAGGGACAGACTACCTCCTCAAGTGGCTCCCTGACCCCCATATATCCAAAGAGGCACCTCATAAAGGAGAGCTCTGGCTGACATCTGGTGGGTACCCTTTTGGGATGAAGATAACAGAAGAAGAAAATGGCAGCAACCCTTACTGTTCTTCAGTCCTCGAAGGTGATTCCCGGGCAAGCAGGGTCTGGAGTGGACCTCCAGCAGATCTGCAACAGAGGGGCATGACTGTTAGAAGGAAAACAAAAAACCAGAAAGAAATAGATGCAACATCAACAAAAAGGGCATTCACTCAGAAACCCCATCAGAAAGTCATCAACTACAAAGACCACAGGCAGATAAATCCATGAATATGGGAAGAAACCAGTGCAAAAAGGATGAAAACACCAAAAGCCAGAATGCCTCTCCTCCTCCAAGGGATCACAACTCCTTATCATCAAGGAAACAAAGCTGGATGAAGAATTAGTCTGATGAATTGGCAGAAGCTGGCTTCAGAAGGTGGGTAATAACAAACTTCTCTGTGCTAAAAGAACATGTTCTAACCCAATGCAAAGAAACTAAGAACCTTGAAAAAATGTTAGAGGAAATACTAACTAGAATAACCAGCCTAGAGAAGGACATAAACGACCTGATGGAGCTGAAAAACACAACACGAGAACTTCGTGAAGCATACCCAAGTTTCAATACCCAAATCAACCAAGCAGAAGAAA
>NW_016107733.1:1323308-1393903 GCF_001604975.1 Cebus imitator | reverse complement strand
AGAAGAAAGGATATCAGAGATTGAAGATCAACTCAATAAAATAAAATGAGAAGGCAAGATTAGAGAAAAAAGAGTGAGAAGAAATGAACAAACCCTTCAAGAAATATGGGATTACGTGAAAAGACCTAATCTATGTTTGATAGGTGTGCCTGAATGTGATGGAGAGAATGAATCCAAGCTGGAAAACACTCTTCAGGATATCATCCAGGAGAACTTCCCCAACCTAGCAAGGTAGGCTAACATTCAAGTCCAGGAAATACAGAGAACACCACAAAGATATTCCTCAAGAAGAGTAACAAGGCACATAATCATCAGATTCACCAGGGTTGAAATGAAGGAAAAAATGCCAAGGACAGCCAGAGAGTAAGGATGGGTTACCCACAAAGGAAAGCCCATCAAACTCACAGGATCTCTCAGCAGAAACCCTAGAAGCCAGAAAAGAGTGGGGGCCAATATTCAACATCCTTGAAGAAAAGAACTTTCAAACTAGAATTTCATATCCAGCCAAACTAAGCTTCATAAGCGAAGGAGAAATAAAATCCTTTATGGTCAAGCAATTGCTGAGAGATTTAGTCATCACCAGGCCTATCTTACAAGAGCTCCTGATACAAGCACGAAACATGGAAAAGAATAACCAGTACCAGCCACTCCAAAAATGTACCAAATGGTAAAGACCATCGACACAATGAAGAAACTGCATCAATTAATGCTCAAAACAACCAGCTAGCATCAAAATGACAGGATCAAATTCACACGTGACAATATTAACCTCAAATATAAATGGGCTAAATGCCCCAATCAAAAGACACAGACTCACAAATTGGATAAAGTCAAAACCCATTGTGTTTTGGTGTGCTGCATTCAGGAAACCCATTTCACATGCAAGAACACACATACACTCAAAATAAAGGGATGGAGGAAGATTTACCAAGCAAATGGAGAGAAAAAAAAAAAAAAAAAAGGAGTTGTAATCCTAGTCTCTGATAAAATGGACTTTAAACCAGCAAAAATCAAAAGAGACAAAGAAGAGCATTACATAATGGTAAAAGGATCAATGCAAAAAGAAGAGCTAATGATCCTAAATATATATGCACCCAGTACAGGAGCACCCAGATACATAAAACAAGTTTTTAACAACCTACAAAGAGACTTAGACTCCCACACAATAATAGTGGGAGACTTTAACACTCCACTGTAGATATTAGAGAGATCAATGAGACAGAAAATTAACAAGGACATCCAGGACTTGAAATTAAATCTGGACCAAGCGGATCTAATAGACATCTACTGAACTCTCCATCCCAAATCCACAGAATATACATTCTTCTCAGCACCACATCACACTTACTCTAAAATTGACCACATAATTGGAAGTAAATCACTCCTCAGCAAATGCCAAAGAATGGAAATCATAACAAACAGTTTCTCAGACCACAGTGCAATCAAATTAGAACTCAGGATTAAGAACACTAACTTAGAACTGCACAACTTCATGGAAATCTCCTGAATGTCAACTGGATAAACAATGAAATGAAGGCAGAAATAAAGATGTTATTCGAAACCAATGAGAACGAAGACGCAATGTACCAGAATCTCTGGGACACATTTAAAGCAGTGTCTAGAGGAAAATTTATAGCAACAAATGCCTATATGAGAAGCAAGGAAAGATCTAAAATCGACACCCTATTGTCAAAATTGAAAGAGATAGAGGAGCAAGATTAAAAAAAACTCAAAAGCTAGCAGAAGACAAGAAATAACTAAGACTAGAGCACAACTGAAGGAGACAGAGACACAAAAAGCCCTTCAAAAATCAATAAATCCAGGAGCTGGTTTTTTGAAAAGATCAACAAAATGGACCACTAGCCAGGTTAATAAAAAAGAAAAGAGAGAAGAATCAAATAGATGCAATAAAAAATGACAAAGGGGATATCACCACCAATTCCAAAGAAATACAATCTATCATCAGAGATTACTACAAACAACTCTATGCACATAAACCAGTAAACCTGGAAGAAATGGATAAATTCCTGGATATTTGCAACCTCCCAAGCCTAAACCAGGGAGAAGTTGAATCCCTGAATAGACCAAAAACAAGGGCTGAAGTTGAGGCAGCAATTAAAAGCCTACAAATGAAAAAAAGTCCAGGTCCAGACGGGTTCACAGCCAAATTCTAACAGACATACAAAGTGGAGCTGGTAGCACTCCTTCTGAAACTATTCAAAACAATACAAAAAGAGGGAATCCTTCCTTCTCAAATCATTTTATGAGACCAACATTATCCTGATACCAAAACCCGGCAGAGACTCAACCAAAAAAGAAAACTTGAGGCCAATATCCATGATGAACATAGATGCAAAAATCTTCAATAAAATACTGGCAAACCAATTGCAACAGCACATTGAAAAGCTTATTCATCACGATCAAGTAGGCTTCATCCTGAGGATGCAAGGCTGATTCAACATATACAAGCCTATAAGCATAATTCACCACATAAACAGAACCAAAGACAAAAACCACATGATTATGTCAATAGATGCAGAGAAGACCTTCGACAAAATTCAGCAGCCCTTTATGCTAAAAACTCTCAATAAACTATGTGTTGATGGAACATATCTCAAAACAATAAAAGCTATTTGTGGCAAACTCACAACAAATATCATATTGAATGGGCAAAAACTAGAAGTATTCCCTTTGAAATCTGGCACTAGATGAGGATGCTCCTTTCACTGCTCTATTCAATATAGTATTGGAAGTTCTAGCCAGAACAATCAGGCAAGAAAAAGAAATAAAGGGTATTCAATTAGGAAAGGAGGAAGTCAAATTGTCTCTATTTGCAGATGACGTGACAGTATATTTAGAAGACCCCATCATCTCCTTAAACTGTTAAGCAACTATGGCAAACTCCAAAATCTTCTTAAAGTGATAAGCAACTTCAGCAAAGTCTCAGGATACAAAATCAATGTGCAGAAGTCACAAGCATTCCTGTACAACAATAACAGACTAACAGTGAGCCAAATCAAAAGCAAACTCCCATTCACAATTGCTACAAAAAGAATAAAATACCTAGGAATACAACTAACAAAGGATGTAAAGGAACTCTTCAAGGAGAACTAGAAACCATTGCTCAAGGAAATAAGAGAGGACACAAACAGATGGAAAAACCTTCCATGCTCATGGTTAGGAAGAATCCATATTGTGAAAATGGCCATATTGCCCAAAATAATTTATAGATTAAATGCTATTCCCATCAAGCTACCAATGACCTTCTTCACAGAACTGGAAAAAAAACCACGTTAAACTTCATATGGAACCAAAAGAGAGCCTGCATAGCCAAGACAATCTTAAGCAAAAAGAACCAAGCTGGAGGCGTTACACTACCTGACTTCAAACTATACTACAAGACTACAGTAATCAAAACAGCATGGTACTGGTACCAAAACAGAGAGACCAATGGAACAGAACAGAGGCCTTAGAGCAGCACCACATATCTACAACCATCTGATCTTTGACAAACCAGACAAAAACAGGCAGTGGGGAAAGGATTCCCTGTTTAATAAATGTTGGGAAAACTGGCTAGCCATGTGCAGAAAGCAGAAACTGGACCTCTTCCTGACACCTTACACTAAAATTAACTCCAGATGGAATAAAGACTTAAACATAAGACCAAACACCATACAAACTCTAGAGGAACACCTAGGCAAAACCATTCAGGACACAGGCATAGGTAAGGACTTCATGACTAAAACACCAAAAGCAATGGCAACAAAAGCCAAAATAGACAAATGGAATCTAATTAAACTCCAGAGCTTCTGTACAGCTAAAGAAACAATCAACTAGAGTGAACCAGCAACCAATAGAATGGGAAAATTTTTTTTGCAATCTACCCATCTGACAAAGGGCTAATATCCAGAATCTACAAAGAACTAAAACACATTTACAAGAAAAAAACAAACCTGTTTAAAAGTGGGCAAAGGATATGAATAGACACTTTTCAAAAGAAGATATATATGAGGCCAACAAACGTATGAAAAAATGCTCATCATCACTGATCATAGAGAAATGCAAATCAAAACACATTGAGATACCATCTCATGCCAGTTAGAATGGCGAACATTAAAAAGTCTGGAGACAACAGATACTGGTGAGGATGTGGAGAAATAGGAACACTTTTGGGAGTATAAATTAGTTCAACCATTGTGGAAGACAATGTGGCAATTCAAGAATCTAGAAATAGACATTTCATTTGACCCAGCAATCTCATTATTGGGTATATATCCAAAGAATTATAAATCGTTCTGTTATAAAGACACATGCACATGTATGTTCACTGTGGCACTGTTTACAATAGCAAAGACCTAGAACCAACCCAAATGCCCATTGATGATAGACTGGACAAGGAAAATGTGGCATATATACACCATGAAATACTATGCAGCCATAAAAAACCATAAGTTTGTGTTCTTTATAGGGACATGGATGAATCTGTAAACCATCATTCTCAGCAAACTGACAACACAAGAACAGAAAAATCCAACACCACATGTTCTCACTCATAGGTGGGTGTTGAATAACGAGAACACATGGACACAGGGAGGGAAGCATCACACACTGGTGTCTGTTGGGGGGATAGTGGAGGGACAGCAGGGCGTGGGGAGGTTGTGGAGAGATAATATGGGGAGAAATGCCAGATAAAGATGACAGGGGAATGGAGGCAGCTAACCACCTTGCCATGTATGTACCTATGCAAGAATCCTGCATGATCTGCACATGTACCCCAGAACCTAAAGTACAATAAAAACAAACAAAACACAAAGAAAACACACATGATCATCTCAATAGATGCATAAAAGGCCTTCAATAAAATTCAACACTCCTTCATGCTAAAAACTCTCAAAATACTAGATATTGATGGAATGTATCTCAAAATAATAAGAGCTATTTATGACACACCCACAGCCAATATCATACTGAATGTGCAAAAGCTGTAGGCATTCCTTTTGAAAACTGGCACAAGACAAGGATGCTCTCTCTCAACACTGCTATTCAACATAGTATTGGATTTCTGGCCAGGGCAATCAGGCAAGAGAAAGAAATAAAGAGCATTCAAATAGGAAGAAAGTAAGTCAAATTGGCTCTCTTTGCAGATGACATGATTGTATATTTAGAAGACCCCATCATTTCAGCCCCATATCTTGTGCCGATAAGCAACTTCAGCAAAGTCTGAGGATACAAAATCAATGTGCAAAAATCATAGGCATTCCTTACACCAATAATAGACAAAGAGAGAGCCAAATCATGAGTGAACTCACATTCACAATTGCTACAAAGAATAAAATACCTAGCAATACAACTTACAAGGGATGTGAAGAATCTCTTCAAGGAGAACTACAAACCACTGCTCAAGGAAATAAGAGAGGACACAAACAATTGGAAAAATATTCCATGCTCATGAATAGGAAGAATCAATATCGTGTAAATGGTCATACTGCTTAGAGTAATTTATAGATTTAATGCTATCCTCATTAAGCTACCATTTACTTTCTTCACAGAATTAGAAAAAAACTACTTTAAATTTCACATGAAACCAAAAAGAGCTCATATAGCCAAGAAAATCCTAAGCAAAAAGAACAAAACTGGAGGCATTATGCTACCTGTCTTCAAACTATACTACAATACTACAGTTACCAAAACAATATAGCATTGGTACCAAAATAGATATATAGACCAATGGAACAGAACAGAGGCTTCAGAAGTAATGCCACATGTCTACAACCATCTTATCTTGGATATACCTGACAAAAACAAGCAATGAGGAAAGGATTCACTATTTAATAAATGGTGTTGGGAAAACTGGCTAGCCATATACAGAAAACTGAAACTGGACCCCTTCCTTACATCTTACACAAAAATTAACTGAAGACGGATTAAAGTCTTAACCATAAGACCTCAAACCATAAAACCCTAAGAGAAAACCTAAGCAATACCTTTCAGGACATAGGCATGGGCAAAAACTTCATGCCTGTAACACTAAACAATTTTGGCAACAAAAGCCAAAATTGACAAATAGGATCCAGTTAAACTAAAGAACTTCTGCACAGCAAAAGAAACTGTCATCAGAGCGAAGAGGGAACCTACAGAATGGGAGAAAATTTTTGCAATCTACCCATCTGACAAATGGCTAATATCCAGAATCTACAAAGAACGTAAACAAATTTACAAGAAAAAAACCAAACAACCCTATTAAAAAGTGGGCAAAGAATGTGAACAGACACTTCTCAAAAGAAGACATTTATGCAGCCAACAAATGTATGAAAAAAAGCTCGTCATCACTGGTCACTAGTGGAATGCAAATCAAAACCACAATTAAATACTATCTCATGCCAGTTAGAATGGTGATCATTAAAAATTCAGGAAACAACAGGTGCTAGAGAGGATGTGGAGACATAGAAACACTTTTACACTGTTGATGGGATGGTAAATTAGTTCAACCATTGTGAAAGACAGTGTGGCAATTCCTCAAGGTTCTAAAACCAGAAATATCATTTGACCCAGCAATCCTATTACTAGGTATATACCCAAAGAATTGTAAATCATTCTACTATGAAAACGCATGTACATGTATGTTTATTGCAGCACTATTAACTATAGCAAAGACTTGGAACCAATCCAAATGCTCATCAATGACAGACTGGATAAAGAAAATGTGGCACGTATACACCATGGAATTCTATGCAGCCATAAAAAAGGATGAATTCACGTCCTTTCCAGGCATGTAGATGAATCTGGAAACCATCACTCTCAGCAAACTGACACAGGAACAGAAAACCAAACACCGCATGTTCTCACTCATAAGTGGGTGTTGGACACAGGGAGGGGAACATCACACACTGGGGCCTGTCAGGGTTTTGGGCCTAGGGGAGGTATAGCATTAGGAGAAATACCTAATGTAGATGATGGGTTGTTGGTGCAGCAAACCACCATGGCATGTGTATATCTATGTAACAAACCTGCACGTTCTGCACATGTATCCCAGAACTTAAAGTATATATATAAATAAACATAGATCCAATCAGTACTAGAAATAAATGTAGTTTTAAGGGAAAAAAAAGTGGCTGTTAGTTCTTTGTTGTAGCTCTTATCAAGAGCTGATGTGTATTTCTCTGTTCCTTGAATCTGAGCTGGCCTTGTAACTGGTTTTAATCAGTAGAACACAGAACAAGGGTTGTTACAAAATATCTGAGGCTGGGCTTTGAAGGACTGGCAGCTCCCTTTTAGACTCTTTCCTTTTGGAAGCCAGTGGCTTCAGAGCTACTGCTGCTCCCTATGGTAGTTTTCTGATCTTTCTGAGACTATAATGCTACAAGTAATATGAAGCTAGTTACCTGGAGAGAGAGAATGGCATGTAGAGGTGTGCTGGGTACCAGGCATGTGAGTGAGGACTTCTTGGACTTTTAGCATAATCCACTCACCAACTGAATGCAGCCAAGGGAATGATCTCAGTCAACACCACCTGCAGTAGAAGACCCCCTAACTGAGCCTTGTTCAAAATATTGACTCATAAAAATTATGAGCAAATAAAACGTTTGCTGGTTAAGTAAAAAAAATCATAGTTAGATAAAAGTTCTTGTGTTTGATAGTATAATAGGGTGAATATAATCACAATAATTTATCACGCATTTCAAAATTGCTAGAAGAGAGGATTTTGAATGTTCTCAACACAAAAAACATTTGAGGTGACAGATATGCCAATTATCTTGATTTGATCATTATACATTGTATATATGTATCTAAATATCATGTGTACCTTACAAATATGTATAATTATGTGTCAATTAAAAATTTAAAGATTCAGGGACTTATTATAAACCTTTACTGAAAACTGCCAATGAAATTATTTTTTTGTTAAGTCTGTGTCAAAGAAAGAATAAAATTGCATCATTATATGATTCATTTCATTAATTCAACCCCTTCCTTCCCCCTTCAAAATGAGACGGTCTCAGGAATGTGGTTGTCTAACTGGAATTTTTATAAGTTTGAGTCTAGGTTCTCACATACAAAATACACATTGAAATCCTTTTGAAAATCCAGCTGCAATAATATAAGACAAATATTATCATCTGAAGCAGGCCCTGGCTTCTATTCTGTATTACATAGAGTTTCAGGCATTAGCTTTTATTTTTTTCCCCATGTTTGTAATTGCTACTTTTGCTTGCATAACTTTATCTATCAAGTATGTTCCAGCAATAGGACAGGGGCCTGATATACCCATCTTTGCTCTGCTTTACAGAGGAGAGGCTACCTCAAGCCCCTTCACTGGAGTGTGGCTGTTTCAGTGTTGCTGCTGTGGGATATGTCCAAAAGACCAATTTCTTGGTCACTTTCTTTCAAGACAGCAGGTAGCTCAAGAACCTCCCCACTACATTTTGAACTCTTGTGCACAATTCTTTAACTACCATGTCTAGCTTTTGCTTTTAGCTGATAAAAACATATTAGGTTATTCATTTGTGAATCTAAAAAAAGATTATTTTGATTGGCTTCTTTCCTACCATCTCTAGTTACTATGTTCTCAACCAAATGAGTAGTACTTAAAGCGGCCCTTCTTGTCTGTCTTCCAGTTCAGCCAAAGACTTTAGTCCAGGCTTGGCCACCCGCTCTGCTCCATGCTCGGGGAATGTGTCCTGCGGTGAGAAGGGGTGGGCTCTGATGTTAAGATCCTGAGTCAAATCAGCCAAGAGTTCTGAATTTCCTGTATTCAGAGGCTATTTCATTTGAGTGGATGCTTTGGGAAGGGCTTTCTATCCCTCTTTTCCATTTTCCTACCTATTAATACAAATTTCTCTCAGCCAGTTTGGCAATATTCTATGTCTACCTTTTCAAAAGTCCAGCAGTACATTTTTTTCAATATCCTCCAGCCATTACAAAGGTCAGCCTAAATTCTATGAAGCTTCATGAGAGAATCCATTCTCATCTGTCAATGAAAATTATAGACTCAGGATTTGAATGGTTGTTTCAAATGTGATGTGGACTTCATCAAAAGTTCTAAGCTTCAAAGACTAGAAATTACAGAATTCCAGAAATAAAGAGACTTAAGATAGCACCTGCAGCTTTTTAGGTTACAGATAAATACTTTGAAATCTAGAGTTGTTAAAATTACATACCTAAATTTGAAAATGCAAAGCAATTTCCAAAAATGATACAGCTTTAGCTGGCATTTTTTTTTTTAGCTTAAAATTAAAGCATAATGAACCTTGTAGGAAACAGTTGATTTCCAGGAAAAAATAACTTTTTCCAGGAATTATTGACTGTGATGTCAGGTGGCAAATGGCAACCCCTAAAAAGTTCTGCAGAAGTTGCTAATTCATGATGGTTTACAGGATATCCTTTCCTTCCCCAGGTTTCAGTCTGGAGAGGACAATCAGAACAAGTTAACAATCACAGGGACATCAGAAAACCCTTAAGCCCCAACCCAAAAAATCTGTAGGGCCACACGTCATCTCCGGTCCTGTGGCAGGCTTCCCGAGTGGTACACCTTGGGCAGCTGCCATCTTTACTACTGTCATCACTGTTAAGACTGTTCAGTACTGTGGTCCACATGGGTAGTTGCGACTTCTGCTTGTGCTGCTGTTCTCAGTATTTCCTTCATAAATGCAGAATGTGCTAGTTATGTAACAGCCACATATACAGGAATATTGACGCTTCTTTTAGTTTTCTCCTCTAGCATCTTGATGCAGTCAGAGTATGTTTGAATGGTATTAATTAGGTAAACTCAAAATAATGTCTCCCTGTTGGTCACCAGCAGCGTCCATGTTCCTCATACCAGGAATTGAATCTTTGAGGTCAGCGGCTCACGTCACTGTCTTGCCTCCAAGCTGCTTCTTCCAAACAACCACCCTGAGGGAGGGTATGCTCAAGAGCTTGACACACAGACCCTTGATAACTTGTTTTCTGGCCTGTCTGGCCTTATATACCCAAGAGCAGTTGTGCACACTAGTACCTATTCTTTGCTCCAGTTATAGTTGATACTTACTATTAATGGATTATAAATTTGCAAATTTGCCTACTCACTAAAATTTATTTAACCCTCAAATCAATATTCATGGTGCTTTGGCCATCATTCATGGACATGTACCTGCACATGTGAAAAATCTGTCATCCAATGCTCATATTTCCACCGAGGTCAAGCAAGCTGACACTCTGCCATTTTATTTTAGCTCTTATGCTATAAAAATAGTCTTTTCTGAGGTCTATTTAGTACCATGTTTTCCATATTTTGTGCTGTTTGTTGTGACTTGGCTATTTAAAATGGCCTGCAAGTATGGTGTCAAAACACTGTCTAGAGTTTCTAAGTGCAGAGAGGCTATGATGTGCCTTATGGAGAAATACACATGTTAGATAAGCTTCATTCAGGCATGAGCCATAATGCTGTCCACTGTGAGTTCAATATTCATGGATCAACTATATATATTAAATAAGGCGTTTTTAAACAGAAACATAAATAAAATAAGGGCATGGATTGACCGGTTAATGAAAATGTTGTGACCAGTGGCTCTCAGGAACCTAAACTTATATTTCTCCTAGGAGCAATGGTTCAGTATTTACTCATTCAGTGTTTGTGAGACTTTACAGAATGTAACTACTGCATATAACAAGAATTAACTGTCTGTAAAATGACTTATAATACTTTTTGGGGGGACAGTGTTGTTTTTTTTTTCCCTTAACATTTATTAATAATCTTCTGCTTTATGTAGGCTGAGGGGCCTTTTCAGAGAAGGAAAGCTGGTATAATGTCCTGAAGAAAGTCCTGCAGGGGCTGGGCACAGTGGTTCATGCCTGTAATTCCAGCACTTTGGGAGGCTGAGGTGGTTGGATCGCTTGAACTTAGGAGTTTGAGACCAGCCTGGGCAACATGGCAAAACCCTAATATTGCAAGGCAGGTGTTCTTGGTTGGAGGGCAGATTTTCTTCATATGGTGATCTGGGTGACTTCTATGTTGCAGCTTTGCCATCCTGCAGGGCTTTGGGGTTCTCTGCATCTAGACTTTTTTGTCGTCCTCAAAGCTGACAACCTTGGAGCTCTGAAAGAAGAAAATCCAAGGCCCCGTTGAGGGACGCGGGTGTGCCTCTGGCACGATGGGACAGAGGAAAATCACTGGGTTCTCTCAGGTCCGGGGAGCCAGACAGCCCTGAGCTCAATCCTGGCTCAGCCACAGCCTGGCTGAGGACTTGGCAGCTTAAGTCTTTTTTTGAGACAGGCTGGAGTGCAGTGGTGTGGTCATAGCTCACTGCAGCCTTGACCTTCTGGGCTCAGGAAATCCTCCTACCCCAGCCTCCTATGTAGCTGAGACTACAGACATGTATCACCACACCCAGCTAACTTTTAAATTTTTTTTTTTTTTTTTGTAGAAACAGGGTTTTGCTATGTGCCCAGGCTGATCTCAAACTCCTGGACTTAAGCAGTTCTCCTGACTTGGCCTCCCAAAGTGCTAGGGTTGCAGACATGAACCACCATACCTGGCCTTATAATTCTTTAAACATGCCAAATGCCAATGTGTGCTTGTGCCTAAAAGTATTCTGTGCCTAAGAGTTTCATCTGTCTGTCTGGCCAACTTCTCTCCAGCTCCTCAGCCTTCCAGCCACTTTTTATTCTTTAAGGTGTAATTTATAAATTTATTTGTCCCTTAGCTTAGAATGTGCTTTACCCACAACTCATTGTGTATATTTACATACTTGCTTTCATATGACATTGAAGGATAATCTTAAGGGGAAGCAAGATCTCAGAAGTGCAGGTGGTGCTACTGTGGAAAGGAGGGACAGCCCTCTGATTTGCTCTGGTGATGAGGCAGTTCCCACATGGAGGAGGACAGTTTGACCAGGTTGCTTCATTTTCCTCTTCTGCATTTTGCATACATTCTCACATACTCCCATGGTTTATTCTATTTTGGCAAGGACTCTGATGGGAATTTGAATGATTTGGGATGAAAAACACTTGAAGACAAACTATGTTACAATAAATATATGTAGAAAAGATGACAGCAACACATAGCCTGCTGAGTGTTTCCAGGGGAGAAGAAAAGGGGAAGCTTTGAGAGCAGAGACATGAGTGGGTTCATAGAGAGAGGTCTCATGCCCTCCCTCCTGCCTGAGACCTCAGATGGAACTGTAGAGTTCAAGAACATGAAGGAGGAGGCTGTGCCCAGTTTTCCTGCTAGAGGCTATGAAGGTGGCAGAAATTCAGAATAAATCACCACAGTAACTGTTGTGCCCGAAGGGGACTCAGAGTCAGTTACGCTGCATAATGAAGGGAAGATGCACAATGACTTCACCAGGTAGTGGGGCCCCCAAGCCACGCATTGTCTCAAAGGGACCACCAGGTTGGGAATGAGAGGCACGTCGTCAACAAACAGACAGGCTGACAGAATACAATCCTAATGGATGCTGACGAGTACAGATGCCATCAATGGCCAAAATGTTCCCCTCCTTTAGGTGTCTGTCCCCATCTCCTGGACTTAGGCACAACCCTAGGGAACTATAAATCATTGAGATGAAGCTTCTGCCACTTCAGCAAAATGGAAGATTTACATAGAAAAATAGCAAAAGCTCTAGCATATTTCTTACACATCTGAGTCACTGAGTTTTGTACCTATTAGAAGATTTAAATATATCACCCAGCAGAACTTTATTTTTGAATCTGCGATAAATGTCATAGTAAGCTAGGTCGCTCATAAAGAGCTTGCAGGTTTAATGTACTGAAACTCTCAGGTAAAAATGTAAGTCTGTGGAATATCTGGCGTAAGTCTTTGTGTTACTTCATAAAACCTTCCATTTATACTTTTATATAGACCCTGCATATTCTAGATCATCATTTCCAGCCTCATCATCTGCCCCTTCCTGACACCTGGTCAATGCCTGACATCCAACAGGTAATCAGGAAATAATCATTGAACTAAGGAATGGACGCTAAGAACACATACCTATTCATGAGACCCTAGAAAACTAACATCAAATGTTAGTCTTTTTGCTTAAGACACTGTAATTGGCTAACATGGTTAGTTGTTTACTCAGTATTTATTTCAACTTTATGGGGACAGTGTGCCCAGTCCTAGGTGACAACCATTATTGGAAAGTGGTTTCCTGCTTTTTCAGATGATTTTACACCTCTGGTGGTCATATGACTCAGCGCTGGTTATTCCCAGACACCAGGAAGGCGAGGCTTTATATCCAGAGTATCTTCTGGGAAATCTTTCTTTTTTATAAAAGGGACAGATGTGTTTAGTAAAATACCTGGTTCCACTTCTTTCTTCCTTAAGTGTGGCAGCAGCCATTTTATAACCAAGACAGAAAGCTCAAGAGAATTGTAGATACCAGCTCTGACATTGTTGAACTGCTGAAGTGATGCCAGAAGCCGTCTACTTCCAAACTTCTTGCCATATATATATATATATATATATATATATATATATATATATATAAACCCCTGATTGTTTAGGCCACTATTCTGTTACTTGCAGTCAAAGTGTTCACAAATGATACATGAATACTGGTTAGAAGAGGTAAATGGAAGACAAAGAAATGAAGGACAACTTTACATGATAGGTAGTGCTTTCTCTGATTTTTCCTTAGAAGAGTTTTTGAGTTATGGTCTTTCTGAAGGAAGTGGGGAGTTGTGGAAATGTATGAGTCAGGATAGGGTAGTTTATGCTGAAGTCACAAAGAAAGCCCATCTCAGTACCATAACACTGTAAAGCAAGGGTCAATGAAGTACTGCCCTTAGGCAAATCTGTCCTGCAGCTTGTTTTTGTAAAAAAACAGTGTGGGATGCCGAGAGATTGATGAATGCCATTCCTCAAAGCTCCTGTCTTTTAATTCATTTAAATTTAAATTAATTGAAATTAAAAATTCTGTTTCTTAGTTGCTATTCAATATTAAGGGATGGATACAAATAACACATATCTATTCATGAAACCCTAGAAAGCTAATCAGAGGACAATTTTGGAGCTGAAGATATCACGTGTGTGTGGCAACTACCCAACTGCCAGTGAAACTCAAAGGCAGCTGCAGATAATGTGCAGACAAATGGGTGTATCTGTGTTCTGATGAAACTTTGTTTACAAAAGCAAGTTCTGGCCTTATTTTCTGACTCCTGCTTTATAGTTTTGGCTACTGAGATGGGGTCTTCTTTGTAACTTCAGCATAAACTATCCTAATCTGACTAATATTTCCATGTCAACTGTGTATCAATAGACTCTATCTTTGACATCATTCTAAAAATGTCATACAAACATTATCAACATAGGCTTAGAACAAATGTAAATAATTAGAACAAAGTTTATTTTTTGGATTAAAAATATTCCTGGTTCAGTATGATTTTATAATTTTGAAATAATTTTATCTTCTTGCAAATTATTTGTCTCAGAGCCTCGAGCTCTGAAATCATCTTGATGGTGACTAAAGTGCCCTGTTGAGAATGTTAAAGGCTTAAAACTGGCACAAAAACGTCATAAGATATTTAATAAAAAGTGCAAATGTTATCAGTGATTTGATTTAGACCAATTTAATTGCGTATGTCTATTGAATCATTTCAGGGCTGTTGACAGATCTACCGGAGCACTGGACTGGAAGGCAGAAGTAGAAAATATTAACTAGCTTCATGACCTTGGGCAAATAATTCATATGATCAGGCTTGTGTTTTCTAAGAATTTTATCTTCTAGCACATAAAATCTATCTTAGAGGTATACAGTGGCTCAATTATCCGAAGCAACCACTCAGGCATGTGCACTTTTATTAGATGGTATCGCCCTCTTCTGGATATCTGCTGCATCTGCACTGGGCGTTCTTTCCCACTGCAATCCTCATGCTTTGCTTCCTTTAATTTAGCACAGTGGAGGGGGCGGGGTGGCTTATTTCTTTAATCCCAGCTACTCAGCAGGCTGACGCAGCCGGTATCTCTTGAGCCTAGGTGTTTGAGGCAGCAGTGAGCTATGATTGTGCCACTGAACTCCAACCTGGGTGACAGAGTGAGACCCCCTGGGTGACAGAGTGAGACCCATTTCTTAATAATTTCCCTCGTTCGTTCGTTCGTTCGTTCCTTCCTTCCTTTCCTCCCTCCCTCCCTTCTTCCCTCCTTTCCTCCCTCCCTTCTTCCTTTCTTCTTTCCTTCCTTTCTCTCTCTCTTTCTATTGATGGGCCTCTGTGTCACTCCATGAGCTGCAATATTTCGTGGTCAGTTAGGCACAAGTGTAGACAGAGGGAATTGGAAAAATGCCTTCACTTTTATTATTTTACTAAAATAAAAAAGTCACACTATACCATAGAATTAGAAAGGACTGTAGATATCATGCTAAAAAATTTCAACACATACTATATACTGTTTTCAAATACATAATTACATTGCAAGAATATAAAAACACAGGCAGGAACTGTACACACCAACTTTAGAATAGAGGTTGCTCCTGGGAAAGGAGGGAGGTAAGTGGTAATGGGAAAGGGGGACTTTTACTGTATCTGTAATGCCTTCTTTTTTAAAAAGGAGAGTTTAAGCCAATATGGCAAAATATTTATGTAACATTTGGCCTTGGTGGAGCAGATGTCATACAAAAATATGTTCTCACACCACTTCTTTCACATGTGCCATGTGGAAATCTCCCTTTCCAATCCCTGAGTGACATTTTGAGCAGATTCCATAAATTTTGATGTCACTTTTAGGTATTAGTTCATAGCCTCCTTTAAAAGCGCTTAAAATGTCCAGAGTGATCTAAACAAAAGCTTTAACCTCTCATTCAAATGAAAGCATCCATGCCTTTGCCTGGCTTGGACCTGACAGGCTCAGATACTTGCAGTGTCCTGCTTTGTGCTGTCCCTTGATCTTCAGGATGCTGTGGAGCAGGAAGGAGGAGAGAGGTCAGAGATGTCTTACTTGACTGGCTCTGTCTGCAGTTTGGGTTGATGTCCTCTTGCAGTGGCAGATGTCTGTGTGATGTGAGAACACACCTGGAGCTATTTGGAGACCTCTACTCCCTGAGGGAGCCCGTCTCTATACCTTTCTCTGACACCATCTGCCATTCCTGCCTCTGGTGGTACATCCCACAGGGACACTCTCTACTGGGTCACCTCGCCTGGCAGATAGACATTTTGGTAGAGTTGTTTTTGGATGCTGCAAGCTTGCTATCTTCCATGGGGCCCCTTCTGGCTTTAGGAACCATATCTCCCTATGGTCAGAGGTAGTACAGCCCACCCTTGTTGAAGCCTCCTCCTGTTCTGGTACCTGCAGGCATTATCAGCTTGTGCCCTCCAGGCTCCAGGGAACCTTGTCAAGTGGTCCTCACTTGGAGTGGGTTGGAGGGGACCTACCACCCATGGCAAGTGGAGGAGGCTTGGCACTCCAACAACGCTCTCCAAAGAGATCCTCTCTACCAATCTCAAGGAATATTTAGTCTTGTCTTTTAAAGCCTGGACATTGTTGGGCATATGGTGGTGAAACGTATTTTGGATAACCCTTAGCAAGTTTTGCCTCCGTGACTTCGTGTCTCTTTTTAGCATGGACCAGCACACACATCTTTTGTTTTACCTCTTGAGTAAGTGTCTGTGCCCTTGCAAAAATGTTATTCCACGTGGGAGAGCTCTGTCTAGAATCCCGTATCTGCAATTGCTAGTTGCAGGTATATGTGCCTTTTCTCTGCAGGGCAGGCTTCATCCTGGGCCTCCCTTTATAATTCTGGGCCTTTTTTAATGAGTCTGGTTCACAGGGGTACCAATAAATTTGTAAAGTTTGGGCTTTAGGCACATGGTGTTTGTTATACTACTTTTTTGCTATATAGAAATATTTCTTAATATCACTTAAGAAGTTATTCTAATCCACTCCACAGTGTTTTACTTGTGAGGACACTAAGATCCAGGTAGGCTAAGCCATCTGCCCCAACTCACATACCCGGAACTAGAACCCAAACCCCCAGGTACCCAGCCTTGGCTATACTGCCTTGAAATCTGTTATATCATATCCCCAGAGGACAGAAGTGTAGTGCTCAGTGTCTTTTTGAATTTATATGAGTATTATGTTAAAAATATTCTTAGCTGTGCAGAAGCCGTGGAGTTTAATTAGATCCCATTTGTCTATTTTGACTTTTATTACCAATGCTTTTGGTGTTTTAGTCAATAAGTCCTTGCCTATGCCTGTGTCCTGAATGGTTTTGCCTGGATTTTTTTCTAGGGTTTTCATTGTGTTAGGTCTTATGTTTAAGTCTTTAATCCATCTGGAGTTAATTTTAGTGTAAGGTGTCAGGAAGAGGTCCACTTTCTGCTTTCTGCACATGGCTAGCCAGTTTTCCCAACACCATTTATTAAACAGGGAATCCTTTTCCCATTGCTTGTTTTTGTCAGGTTTGTCAGAGATCAGATGGTTGTAGATGTGTGGTGTTGCCTCCAAGGCCTCTGTTCTGTTCCATTGGTCTATATCTCTGTTTTGGTACCAGTACCATGCTATTTTGTTTACTTTGAAGTCAGGTAGTGTAATGCCTCCTGCTTTGTTCTTTTTGCTTAGAATTGACTTGGCTATGCAGGCTCTCCTTTGGTTCCATATGAAGTTTAAGGTGGTTTTTTTCCAGTTCTGTGAAGAAGGTCATTGGTAGATTGAAGGGGATAGTGTTGAATCTGTAAATTACTTTGGGCAGTATGGCCATTTTCATGATGTTGATTCTTCCTAACCGTGAGCATTGAATATTTCTCCATCTGTTTGTGTCCTCTCTTATTTCTTTGATCAGTGATTTGTAGTTCTCCTTGAAGAGGTCCTTTACATTCTTTGTTAGTCGTATTGGCAAGCAACAGAATGGGAAAAATTTTTTTCAACCTACCCATCTGACAAAGGGCTAATATCCAGAATCTACAAAGAAATAAAACAGATTTACAAGAAAAAAACAAACAAGCCCATTCAAAAGTGGGCAAAGGATATAAACAGACACTTTTCAAAGGAAGACATTGATGAGGCCAACAAACATATGAAAAAATGCTCATCATCACTGGTCATTAGAGAAATGCAAATCAAAACTACATTGAGATACCATCTCACGCCAGTTAGAATGGCGATCATTAAAAAATCTGGAGACAACAGATGCTGGAGAGGATGTGGAGAAATATGAACACTTTTACACTGTTGGTGGGAGTGTAAATTAGCTCAACCATTGTGGAAGACAGTGTGGCACTTCCTCAAGGACCTAGAAATAGAAATTCCATTTGACCCAGTAATTCCATTACTGATTATATACCCAAAGGATTATAAATCGTTCTATGATAAGGACACACACACACGAATGTTCATTGCAGCACTGTTTACAATAGCAAAGACTTGGAACCAGCCCAAATACTCATCGATGACAGACTGGACAGGGAAAATGTGGCACATATACACCATGGAATACTATGCAGCCATAAAAAATGATGAGTTCGTGTCCTTTGTAGGGACATGGATGAACCTGGAGACCATTATTCTCAGCAAACTGACACAAGAACAGAAAATCAAACACCGCATGTTCTCACTCATAGGTGGGTGTTGAACAATGAGAACACATGGACATAGGGAGGGGAGCATCACACACTGGGGTCTGTGGGGGGGAAATAGGGGAGAGACAGCGGTGGGTGAGGAGTTGGGGAGCGATAACATGGGGAGAAATGCCAGATATAGGTGATGGGGAGGAAGGCAGCAAACTACACTGCCACGTGTGTACCTATGCAACAATCTCACATGTTCTTCACATGTACCCCAAAAGTAAAATGCAATAAAAAAATATTCTTAGCTTAATTAATAGTGAGAAAACCAGCTATGAAAGTATTCATTTTAAAATTATTATATTTTAACTTCTGGGATACAGGTGCAGAATGTGCAGGTTTGTTATATAGGTATACACGTGCCATGGTGGTTTGCTGCACCCATCAATTTGTTATCTACATTAGGTATTTCTCCCTGCCCTGCCCCCGCTACCCCCCAACTGGCCCTAGTGTGTGATGTTCCCCTCCCTGTGTCCATGTGTTCTCATTGTTCAACTCCTGCATATGAGTGAGAACATGCTTTGTTTGATTTTCTGTTCCTTTGTCAGTTTGCTGAGAATGATGGTTTCCAGCTTCATCCATGTCCCTGCAAAAAACATGAACTCATTCTTTTTTATGGCTGCATAGTATTCCATGGTATATATGTGTCATATTTTCTTTATCCAGTCTCTAATTGATGGGCATTTGGGTTGGTCCAAGTCTTTGCCATTCTGAACAGTGCTGCAGTAAACACACATGTACATGTGTCTTTATAGTAGAATGATTTATAAACCTTTGGGTATAAACCCAGTAATGGGATGGTTGGTTCAAATGGTATTACTGGTTCTAGATCCTTCAGGAATTGCCACACTGTCTTCCACAATGGTTGAACTAATTTACATTTCCACTAACAATGTAAAAGTGTTCCTATTTCTCCACATCCTTTCCGTTATTTCCTGACTTTTTAACGATCGCCATTCTAACTGGTGTGAGATGGTATCTCGCTGTGGTTTTGATTTGCATTTCTTTAATGATCAGTGATGATAGGCTTTTTAAAATATGTTTGTTGGCCACATAAATGTCTTCATCTGAGAAGTGTCTGTTCATATTTTTTGTCCATTTTTTGATATGATTATTTGTTTTTCTCTTGTAAATTTGTTTAAGTTCTTTGTAGATTCTGGATCTTAACCCTTTGTCAGATGAATAGATTGTAAAAAATTTTCTGCCATTCTGTAGGTTGCCTGTTCACTCTGATGATAACTTCTTTTGCTGTGCAGAAGCTCTTTAGTTTAATTAGATCACATCTGTCAATTTTGGCTTTTGTTGCCATTGCTTTTAATTGTTTTAGTCAGGAAGTCTTTGCCCATTCCTATGACCTGAATGATATTGCCTAGGTTTTCTTCCAGGGTTTTTATGGTTTTAGGTCTTATGTTTAAACCTTTAATCCATCTTGAGGTAATTTTTGTATAAGGCGTAAGGAAGGGGTCCAGTTTTAGTTTTCTGCATGTGGCTAGCCAGTTTTCCCAGCACCATCTACTGAATAGGGATCATTTCCCCATTGCTTGTTTTTGTCAGATTTGTCAAAGATAAGATGGCTGTAGACATGTGTCATTATTTCTGAGGCTTCTGTTTTGTTCCATTGTTCTATATATCTGTTTTGGTACCAGTACCATGATGTTTTGATTACCATAGTCTTGTAGTATAGTTTAAAGACAGGTAGCACGATGCCTCCAGTTTTGTTCTTTTTGCTTAGGATTTTCTTGGTTATGTGAGCTCTTTTTTGGTTCCATATGAAATTTAAAGTGGCTTTTTCTAAATCTGTGAAGAAAGTCAATGGTAGCTTGATGAGGATATCACTAAGTCCATAAATTACTTTGGGCGGTATGGCCATTTACATGATATTGATTCTTCCTATCTATGAGCGTGGAATGTTTCTCCATTTGTTTGTGTTCTCTCTTATTTCCTTGAGCAGTAGGGTGTTGTTCTCCTTGAAGAGGTTCTTCATATCCCTTGTAAGTTGTATTCCTAGGTATTTTATTCTCTTTGTAGCAAGTGTAAATGGGAGTTTTCTAATGTTTTGCCTCTCTGTTTGTCTATTATTGATGTATGGGAATGCTTGTGATTTTTGCACATTGATTTTGTATCCTGAGACTGCTGAAATTGCTTATCAGCTTAAGGAGATTTTGGGCTGAGACAATGGGGTTTTCTAAATATACGATCATGTCAACTGCAAACAGTTTTTTTTGACTTTCTCTATTCCTATTTGAATACCCTTTATTTATTTCTCTTGCCTGATTGTTTGGCCAGAACTTCCAATACTCTGTTGAATAGGAGTGGTGAGAGAGGGCATCCTTGTCTTGTGCCGGCTTTCAAAGGGAATGCTTCCAGCTTTTGCCTATTCAGTAAGATATTGGCTATGGGTTTGTTATAAATAGCTCTTATTATTTTGAGATACAGTCCGTTAATACATAATTTATTGAGATTTTTTAGCATGAAGGGGTGTTGAATGTTATCAAAGGCCTTCCTGCATCTATTGAGATAATCACATGGTTTTGTCATTGGTTCTATTTATGTGATGGATTACATTTATTGTTTTGCGTATATCGAACCAACCTTGCATCCCAAGGATGAAACCAACTTTATCATGGTCAATAAGCTTTTTGATGTGCTACTGCTTGGTAATAGTGAAGTACTCCTGTAGGTGACTCATCTTATTTTCTTACTTGCATTGATTGAATTCCGTTTGAAGGGTGAGTGGGCAAATAGTGTCTCCCCAAAATTTATTTCCATCTGAAACCTCAGAATATACTTCATTTGGAAATACAGTCTTTCAGATGAAATTAGTTAAAAATTTCAAGATGATATCATCTTGGATTTAGAGTGGACCTAACTAAATCCAATAACTGGTATCTTTAAGAGAGAAAGGAGAGGGATAGCAGACAGGGGAGATTCATAGAAACAGCCATGTGAAGACAGAGGCAAAGGATGGAGTGGTGCAGCTACAAGCCAAAGAATTTCAAGGATCTCTGGGAGCTACCAGAAGCTGGAAGAAGTGAGGAAAAATTCTTCCTTAGAGCCTTCCAAGGAAGTGTGGCCCCGCCTACACCTTGATTTTGAACTTCTGGCCTCTAGAACTGTGAATTTTTTTTTGTTTGTTTTTTTAAGCCACCAAATTTGTGATTTTTACAGTATCTCTAGAAAACTAATAAGAAGACAATATTTTTGTTGTTTTCCCCAAATTATTCTGTAGCTCATTAGTCATTCATTAAATTCAGTATAAAAGGTCTTACACTGATCAGTGAGTTGTATTCCAAATTTGTTTGAGACTTAGCTTACATTTTCCAATAGATTACTAATAAAAATATGGTAACTTTATTCTTGACAGTTGTTTATTCACTTATTTATTCATTAAAAATAGACACACATACGTAACATTCCTAAAGTTAATAAGTCAAGAAACATCTTCACAGGGGCTTATTTACTCATATGATAGCCCACGTTATAGCAGTAGCCAGAATTCTGGAATAGAGTTCTTTTTTTTTTTTTTTTTTTTTTAAGGTGGGGTTTCACCATGATGGCCAGGCTGGTCTTTAACTCCTGACCTCAGGTGATCCACCCACCTTGGCCTCCCAAAGTGCTGGGATTATAGGTGTGAGCCACCGTGCCTGGCTGGAATAGAGTTCTTTAGTGCAGGGCAGAGGAAAGAAAAGAAACTTGTTTATTCTTCCTGGGACACAGAATCAATCAGGTCATTTTTTTTTTTTTGTAGATAAAGTTTGTATTTAACATCCTCCCCTTAGCCCAGGTGGCACAGTTTCCTCATGTTTTATTAGTAATCTATTGGGAAATATAAGCTAAGTCCCAAACAAATTTGGAACACAACTCACTGATCAGTGTAAGACCCCATGTACTGAATGTAATGAATGAGTCATGAGCTACAGAATAATTTGGGAAAAATAACAAAAATATTGCCTTCTTTGGGAGGCTGAGGAGGGCAGATCCCGAGGTCAAGAGATCGAGACCATCCTGGCCAACATGGTGAAACCTCATCTCTACTAAAAAATACAAAAATTAGCTGGGTGTGGTGGAATGTGCCTGTAGTCCCAGCTACTCGGGAGGCTGAGACAGGAGAATTGCTTGAACCCAGGAGGCAGAGATTGCAGTGAGCCGAGATTGTGCCACTGCACTCCAGCCTGGCAACTGGTGACAGAGCAAGACTCTGTCTCAAAAAAAAAAAATTGCCTTCTTATTAGTTTTTTAGGGCTACTGTAAAAATCACAAATTTGGTGGCTTAAAACAAAAAAAACGCACAGTTCTAGAGGCCAGAAATTCAAAATATTATCTCATCCTATGCTTTCTCATCCCCTGAAGATAGCTAGACAATCAATAACTGTGTGTATCCTTCCACATCCCATGTGAACATATGCACAATTGATCTTTTTACTTGTTGATCTCTTTTGTCTTTATAAAAATGAATTATATTTTAAACATTACATCATGGACTTATCTCTGGGCAACATGGATATGCATCTCATTCTCTCTGTTTAATAATTACCCAACATCCCATTGTATAGACCTATTGAACTTAAATCATTTCCTTATTAACAGATATTTAGCCAATACCCTCCCTTCCCAGGTTTTGATACTAAAAATAACCTTTTACATACATCTGTACATATTGGTGTCCTTATTTTTTGTAGCATGAGCTTTCCCAAAGTGCATTCCTGGGCAAAGAGGTGTATTTAAAAGATGTTTCCAGTTTACTTTCCAAAAACATGGCTGCATTTCACACTCCTATCCACAGTGGAAGAATGTCTGTTCCTGACATCTTTGCCAGCCTGGATGACATCACTCTTTTATTTTTGCCAACCAGATGCATGAAGTTTTCTTATTGCTGGTTTTACTTGTTTTTCTCACCCAGAAACTTTCCAGGGTGTTGCGGGAAATAAAAAAGAATCTCTTGGGCTCCAGTTTACAAGCACAGCCTTTGGAAATTGATAGACCTCTTTTAAATCCTGGCTCTGCCAATTCCTACCTTTGTGATCTTGGGTGAGTTAAGTAAGTTTTCTAGTTCTCAGTTTTGCCATCTATAAAATTGTTGCAACTATTAAACAAAGTAATGCACATAAGCTTATAATGTAGTCTCTAACAGTCACAAGAACTCAACACATGGTAATTATTATTTTTAAAATTAATAAGTAATGATATGAAGGACTGGTGATAGAACTGCAGATTCATTGTTCTATTACTGCCCTTGATAACCAAAGTGGTCATCTCAATTTATGAACTAAGTTTAAATGAATTACCAATGCATTTAAAATCTATTTGTTTTAATCTTATAGGGATAGTTTATTATTCTTCATTAATTTATTAATTCAATTAAGAGTTTTTAAAAAAGTAATTGATGTAAGTACTATCCTAAGCATTATGAATTTATCAGCAAATACATTAGACTAAGTTATGGTAACAAACAATATTAAAATTTTGGTGGACAGAAGTTTATTTCTTGTTCTTACTACCTGTTTACTGAGGGTCATTCTCAATCATCTAGTCCTCGTTCAGGAACTTATTGCAGTAGCCACTATCTGGCAGAGGGAAAACAGTGCATGACAGATGCGGGTTGATTCTTAAGGCTCTTGCCCTGAAATGCACGTGATTTCTGCTCACATTTCATTGGCCAAGGATATGGGAAGTGTCATCTATCATGCACCAGGAAGGAGAGAGCTGGATATTTGTGAACTGTCCTAGTGATGACTATGCGAGATAGAGATGAAAAAGACAGCCATGACTCTTCCTCCCTTCCAGTTGGAAGGAAGGGCATTCAGACAAATTATTTTAATTAGTTATTATTTTAATTATTATTGCAGACGAAGAGGAAGGAAAGACTAATAATGCTTGGTGGTGGGGACAGGGAAAGTTTTCACAGAAATGTTGATGCTTGAGTTTTTATTTTTTTATTTTTTAAAACTTTGATAAAATACACATAACAAAATTTACCATCTTAACCATTTTTAAGAGTGCAGTTCAGTGGCACTAATTTTATTCACATTGTTGTACCACTGTCATCCCCATCCATCTACAAAGCACTTTCATCTTGCAAAACCAAGATTCTACATCCACTAAACAATGACTCCCCATTTCCGTAATCCCTCAGCCCCTGAAAACCATCATTCTACCTTTTGTCTCTATGAATCTGACTACCTTTAGTTACCTTATATAAGTGGAATGACATCATATTTGTCTTTTTTGTGTGTGACTGGCTTATTTCACTTAGCACAATGTCCTCGAGGTTGATGCATGTTGTTGTATGTGTCAGAGTTTCTTTTTGTGCCTGGATAATATTTGATTGTAGGTATATACTACATCTTGTTTATCCACTCCTCTGTCAATGAATACTTAGGTTGTTTTCACCTTTGGCTATTGTGAAGAATGTTTCAAAGAACATGGGTGTACACATATCTGCTTCAGTGATTACTTTCAATTCTTTTGGGTATATATCCAGAAGTGCAATTGCTGGATCTGATTCTTGAGTTTTAAAGGATAGGAAGATCACCAGGAAGACCAGTTGGGAGGGATATGCCAAGGAGAGAGAAGAGCCAGTGCCAAGGCTGGGAAATGAGAGGGAATCAAGTACTGGGAGCAGCAGTTTGCTGTGGCTGAAAGATCAAGTGGTGGGGGAGGTTTTGGAGTGAAGCTGGGGCCAGATGGTAGAAGCTCAGGAGCTTGGCTTTGACTTCACAGCTCTTGTGGGACCCTCTTAATGACAGTGTTACCCTGTCAGCTGAACACATGGTTTGGAAGGTTTACTGAGAGCCCTTCCAAAAGAGTTTAAATGGTTTTTCCGTAATCAACTCATTACAAATAATTTAGAAAATATCTAGTATCTTGTTGATACTCAAGAAATTGCTTAATAACGGTAAACAGAAGAAAATAACAGAGAAAATTCCTATGATCGCTACAAACTTTGAGTTTCTTTAATACCTCCACAGACTTCTTGCATCCTTTTCCAATTAAATAAAGTACAATATCAGGCAGCTGTTGTCACAAATGGCCACATTGGTTTTCTTAAGTGGCCACTTTTATACCCTTTTTGCTTCCAGACAGAACTTTAATAGCACTAAGTACACTCAAACAGAAGAAGAAAGTAAATAAAAATTTCCAATAGCTGTTAACTTAGGACAACTAGTATGTAACATCTCCATGCCAGCTGTGTTCACCCAGAGGTTCTGGGGACTCATATCACAGAAAAAAAGTTATTAAAATTTTTATAAAGGCAAAACTGCACTGCAGAAATCTAAATGTGCCAGTACTTTATTAAGAACAAGATAATTTGTGTTAAATATATACATTCAAAGTTCTTATAAAACCAGTTGCTGAAGAGAGAGAGAGAGAGAGAGAGAGAGAGAGAGAGAAATCTGGTTGTGTTTCAGAAGCAGTGTTGTTTGAAATAATACAAAATTGTCTTCTGGGCTTTTTTTAAGTCAAGAATTGATTGGATCTACCAAAGCTGTCCTTTGCAGGGCCTTGCAGTGCTTAAGAACAATGGATTTTCTTCAGCTGACTTGAGGCACAGGCAAGAGGAAGAACCTGTTTCAGATTTAACCAAAAGATGCATTTATACTGTTTCACCCTAAATGACCGAATCAAATGGAATGGGCTGAACCATCTTTAAGTGAGGCTGGACCCTGGTGAATATCATACTCTTTCTTCCCCAAATTGCCAACCCATTAGTGAAGGTAAAATCAAATTTAATAAAATATAAAGCAATATTGATGGAGAGGAAGAAGGCATTGCAAGCACAACTGTAGTTAGAGTTAGTACTTTGGTGGTGGTGGCTTGCCTTTATGGAACATGTGTGCTTTTGTTTCTTTCTTTCTTTCTTTTTTTTTTTTTGTATATTTTTCTCTTCAGTTAAAGGAAGGACAACATTTTTCTTCTGACCTAATGTGATGTTGTTTGAGGGTAAAATTTTGTCCCTTGGGTCAGAACCCCTGTAGCCTGCCTTCACAGGAGGTCATAAAGCCCTTTACTTAGGCCTTACTACTAAGGTTAGTGGTCAGGAATGTCACTTGGTTGTCTGTTTGTTGGAGATGGGGTAGAGAATAAGGATATGTGACTCTCATCAGTCAGAGTAGGTATTTTGATACTTCAGGTGCCGATCAGAGGTCAAACTCGTGTTATTATAACCCAGTATCTACCAAAACCAAAGGAAAAATGCTGATACATTAAAGCCATTGCTTTGTTTTGTATTGTTTGTTGTCAATATGTTAAGCATGCAGTTGTCCAGGATTTCTAAGCTCTAGCCCTCTATTGAGTTAGATGAAGTTCCGGAGGCCCAGGAGGCCCAGACTCCGGTCAACTCCACAGCTGACTTAAGTGACTAGGATCTGTTTTCACATCTGTAACGTGGGAATAGTGAAGTCTGCTAGGCTTAGTTCACAGCATAGTTGTGCCTATCAGATATATGTGAAATATGAAGTCCTATACATAAAAGACTTGTTAAGGAATTACTATTATTATTATTTTATAAATTTGAAAATATACTCTTTGGGTAAATGTGCCTGGGATAAAAGGAGACAGCTCAAATAGACTCATTTGGTATCATCAAATCAGTAGCAAGGAAGTCTTTAAGGATAGCTGTTTCCGAAATTGGTGTGGAACCTCCCTCTTGCCTTTAAGCCAGGGTGACTAAATACACTCTGTGATTCCAAGTATGCCCCAGAACTCTTTGAGGTCACTACATAGGCCTCTTTGCTTGGGATCAGTTTCTTTTGCTTTGGTCTTCTCTTTGCCAAATTTGAACTCCTGTCTATTTACTCTGCTCTTATTCTGCATCTGGACTTGGTGTTCAATGTGGCTGCCCAGAGCTTAGATTCTCCACTCACCTAGTTGAATTTAGCTTGGATTACTCATGGGCATTGCCACAGCTTCCTTGGCTGACAAGTCTATTTCAGCCATGCCCCACTACAAGTAGGAAACTGGGTAGTGTGAGTGTCAAATGCTGGAACCAGCCTTCCTGTGGGATAAGCCAGTAAACATGGATTGGTCTCATAGATCGCTGTGAATGTAAGCCTTGATTTTATTAAACAATTCCTAATTCCCTTGTGAGTATACTCAACCTCGGTAGAGTTGTGTCCTTATTGTGGGGAGTGGATGCACTGGGGAGCCAGGGGAGCCATCTGGCCTGTAAGTATAACTTGAAATGCCAGACACGTACAAGAAGATTTTCTCTTATGGACCAATATTGTTCAATTTTAGCTGCTAATTTCACCTTAATCATGAGTGTCTGTGTAGATCTTCCTTAGTTCTTGGCCTCTGAATTGTGGCTGTTCATGTTTTTGTTCTTTTGTTCTGCCTCTGCCTTCAAACTCTGTTTCAATTTAATTTAATTCACTTAGCAACTATTGAGCCTCTCCTTTGTGCCAGGCATTGTGCAAAAGTGGCTGACTCCTGGTGGCAGCTGGTGGGTGGCGAAGTGTCCAGGTGGGCATTTCCTTCCTTCCTTCCTTCTCTAAAATTGGCCAGCCATTGAGCATGAAAAGCCTCTATGTAGAGCTGAGTCAAGATATGATGGGAGCAAGGAGATGTTCAGGTCTCATTCTGGGCAGGATTTGGGAGGGTACACTTCTATTTTGTGTGGTATCCATGGCTGGACAGAAGTGGAAGAAAAATTAAGATGGCAGCAGGAAGGGTGGGGGAAAGGAAGGTCTCAGTAACACAATAGCTTGCTACAGTGCTTTCACTGTTTGCCATGTTCTCCCATATATGTTTTGGTACTTTATCACTTCCCCCTGAAGTAATGTTACTGTTTTCTTTTTTCCAGAGGAGAAAACTAGGACTCAAAAGGGCTAAGTGACTGCTCAGAATCTTGTATTAATATCCCACCTTCTGGCTGTTGACCCTTGTTCCCTCTGCTTCAGCCATACTGGCTTCCTGGCTGTGGGAAGCTCCTGCCTCAGTGCCCTCGCCCTTGCCATTCCTTGCCTGGAAGGCTCTGTCCCCATTTATCTGCATGGTCCACACCCTGATTGCCTCACTGCTCTGCTTACAATTGCTACCTCTCCCAACCCCTCCACCTACTTTCCCAGCTTTACTTGTTCCATAACACTTTCTACTATTGAACACACCAGAGGTTTTACTTACTCATTTTGTTTATTTTTTGTCTGTCTTCCTCCATTAGAATATAAGCACCTTGGAGACTGTGATGTTTGTCTTTATTCACTGTTGCATCAGTACAGCCCTTAGAATTGTTCCTGGCATGGAGAAAGTCCTCAATAAATGTTTGTTAAATGAATAAGTATAGGGATCCCAGGGTCAAGCCCAGTTCAGCTAACTTCAATTCACAGTGTAGGAGGCCACTGGATTCCAAATTGATATACAAATTGCTGCAGAAGTAAGTTGGCATGACTGGTGGAGATAGGAACTTACCACCATGAAATTCCTTCAACCTCGGTGGAATTATTTCGGCTGTATTACTTTAAAATTCATATATCTTAACATCCAGAGTTATAACGGCTCATGCAGTATTTTAATGCAAATTAAACAAAGGAGTCTCTTCTTTCTGGTAGACATAACCCTAGACTGGGGCTTATGACTTGGTGAGTACCTCTTCTCCCTTCCTCATTTCTCTCTTGATTGGAGCCCTTGAGCAAGGCAGTCTGCACATGGAGGCTCTACTGGGGTTACTGCAAGGAAAGCAAGACATGCACTGGTTTGGGTCTCAGAGCTGTAGGCTGCTGCATTCTGTGTGTGTGTGTGTGTGTGTGTGTGTGTGTGTGTGTGTGTGTGTGTTGGGGGGCGGGGATAGTAATTTCCTTGATTATCTTTTTGTGATGTGCTTATTGTGGTCACCAGGGCTGCCAGGCATGTTTTGTGGGTGAGAAAGGGAGGAGTATATTGTAGAGAGAGTGGAAAACTCCACTCAAATTCTCCTGCCTCAGGATGTGCAGGGAGTGAGGCAGCTGCAGAATAGCATACATGTGCAGATTACCTGAGAGGCACTTTGGAGTAGATGTTATAATTTCTTTTCTGGCTCTGGCCTCACTCCCAGTTCCAGTGAAAATTAGGAAATCAGGAAGTCCTAGTTGAAGCAATCAGACAAGAGAAAGATCTAAAGGGCATCCAAATTAGAAAGGCAGAAGTCAAATTATTTTTGTTTGCAGATGACATAATATTATATTTTGAAAAACCTGGAGACTCCACTGCAAAACTATTAGAACCAATAAACTTAGTAAAGTTGCACAATACAAAATCAACATAACAAAAATTACTAGCATTAGTAACATTTCTATATGCCAATAGTGAACAATCTGAAAAAGAAATCAAGAAAGTTATCCCATTTACAATAGCCACCAACAAAATAAAATAAAATACCTAAAAATAAACTTAACCAAAGAAGTGAAAGATCTGTACAATAAAAACTATAAAACATTGATGCAAAAATTGAAGAGGACACAAAAAATGGAAAGATAGTCCATATTCATACACTAGAAGAATCAATATTGTTAAAATGTCTATACAACCCAAAGCAGCCTAAAAACTAAACGTAATCCCTATCAAAATGCCAAAGACATTATTCACAGAAATAGAAAAAATAATCCTAAAACTTATATAAAACCATAAAAGACTCAGAATGGCCAAAGCCATCCTGAGCAAAAAGAACAGAATTGAAGAAATCACATTACCTGAGTTCAGATTATACCATAGTGCTATTGTAAGCCAAACATCATGGTATCAACATAAAAACAAACACAGAGACCAATTTAACAGAATAGAGAACCAGAAATAAAATCCACACATCTGTACTGAATTCATTTTCAACAAAGTTGACAGGAATATACATTGGAGAAAGGACAGTCTCCTCAATAAGTGGTGCTGAGAAGCAAGACTATCCATATGCCGAAGAATGAAATTAGACCCTTATCTCTCACCACATACAAAAATCAAATCAAAATGGATTAGAGACATAAACCTAAGACCTCAAACTATGAAACTACTAAAAGAAAACATTGGAAAAACTCTCCAGTACTTTGACCTAGGCAACTGTTTCTTGAGTAATACCCTGCAAGAACAGGTAACCAAAGCAAAAATGGACAAATGGGATCACATCAAGTTAAGAAGCTTCTGCGCAGCAAATGAAACAATCAACAAAGTGAAGACCCACAGAATGGGAGAAAACTTTTGCAAACTATCCATCTGACAAAGAATTAATAACCAGAATATATAAGAAGCTCAAGCAACTCAATGGGGGGAAAAATCTAACAATCTAATTTAAAAATGGGCAAAAGATCTGAATAGACATTTCTCAAAAAGAGACATACAAATGGCAAACAGGTATATAAAAGGTCCTCAACCTTACTGATTATCAGAGAAATGCAAACAAAAACTACAATGAGATATCATCTCATCAGAGTGAAAATAACTTTTATCTAAAAGACAGGCAGTAATGAATGCTGGTGAGCATGTGGAGAAAAGGGAACCCTCCTACACTGTTGGTGGGAATGCCAGTGAGTATAACCGCTGTGGAGAACAGTATGGAGGTTCCTTGAAAAACTAAATCTAGGCCTGTCATATGATCTAGCAATCCTACTCCTAGGTTTATCTCCCCAAGAAAGAAAATCAGTATACCAAAGCAATATCTGCACTATTATGTTTATTGCAGTACTATTCACAATAGCCAAAATTTGGAAGCAACCTAAATGTCCATCAACAGATGAATGAATAAAGAAGATGTGGTACATATACACAATGGAGTACTATTCAGCCATATAAAAGAACGAGATTCTGTCATTTGCAACAACATGGATGGAACTGGAAGACATTGTTAAGTGAAAGTAGCCAGGCACAGAAAGACAAACTTTGCGTGTTCTCATTAGTTTGTGGGAGCTAAAATTTAAAACAGTTGAATTCATGGAGATATAGAGTAGAATGATGGTTACCAGAGGCTGGGAAGGGTAGTTGTGAGGGAGGGGGTTGTCAAGTGGCAATGGTTAATGGGTACAAAAATACACTAACTAGATAGGATGAACATGATCTAGTACTTGATAGCACAACAGGGTGATTGCAGTAAAACATAATTTGTTGTACATTTAAAAATAACTAAAAGATTATAACTGGAATGTTTGTAATACAAGAAATGATACATTCTTGAGATGCTGGGTACCCCATTTACCTTGATGTGATTATTATCTATTGTATGCCAGTTACAAAATATCTCATGTACCCCATAAATATTCATACACTTACTATGTACCCACAACAACTAACAAATTGACAATGCCTCTATGATGAAGACCCCATAAAAATTCCTCAACTATGGGGTTCAGAGAGCTTCCAAATTAATGAACATGTGGGAATGTCTAGATGATAGAGCATCCAGAGAGGGCATCAGAGTTCTGTGCCCTGCCCCTCATTCCTTGCCCTGTCTCTCTCTTTTTATTTATTTATTTTTTTTGAAGGAAAATTTGCATGAATTATTTTTATTTACAGAAACAGTGTACATTTAACCCAGTTTCGTGGCAAGTTCTTTAGACTTTGCCTTTTCTAGCTTGGCGATGCAAGCCACAGACTTGGGACCCAGGACATTGCCTCCCCAGTGACGGCAGATCTCATCATATCTGTTATTGTAGTTGGTGTGGATAGCTTCCACCAGCTTAGCCAAAGCACCTTTGTCTTCCGAGTTAACGTGTGTGAAGGCGACAGTGGTGCAGGTCTTCCTGTGGACTAGACGTCCCAGTCTTGCCTTCCCCTTGATGATGCAGTAAGGGACTCCCAGTTTACGACAGAGGGCAGGCAAGTAGACAACCAGCTCAATGGGATCCACGTCGTGTGCAGTCACCACCAGCTGAGCTTTCTTGTTCTCCACCAAGGTGGTGACCGTGTTAACTCCTGCTTGAAGGACAGGTGGTCTCTTAGTGGGGACGTCCCCTTTGCCAGCTGCTTTCTTCTCGGCCCAGGCCAACAGCCTCTGCTTCTTTTCTTGCTTCGTCTCTGGTCTTTACTTGTGGGCCAGCTTAAGCAGCTGAGTAGCTGTTTGGCGGTCCAGGGCCTGGGTGGACTGGTTAATTGCAGGAGGCACTTTCAGCCTATTACAGAGGATGGCTCTCTGCCACTGCAACCTGATATAGCGGGGCCATTTCACAAAGCGGGTGAGGTCTCTTTTGGGCTGGATGTCTTGTCCAATGCCAAAATTTTTAGGCCTTTTCTCAAATAGTGGATTCACCACTTTCTTGGCCTCCTGCTTCTTCACGACAGCAGGGGCTGGAGCCACCTTCTTCCCCTTGGCCTTCTTTCCTTTCGGAATCTTGGGCGGCGGGAAGAGAGGGTCCTGTCTCTCTCTTCATCTGGCTGTTATCTGTATCCTTTTTAATATCCTTTTTAAAAACCATAAATGTAAAAAAAAAATTGGGAACCAGACTTTCAAGGAAGAGCAGTGGATGCCAAAGAGTAGATGCAATAATCCAGGAACTCGGGGGTGAGTGCACAAAACCACATGGTGCATTGTGATGTGTGATTTTAAAGTTGGCTGTTTGTTTAGGCATGGTCATCTAGAGAGAGGGGTTCAAGGGCTTAGGGGTATTTGCTGTGGGCAAACATGTGATTTTCTATGTTCTTTGGACATCTCCTTTAATAAGCTCTTTCTTTCCTCATATGAAATTAATTAACTGGAAACATTACTAAAACATTGGACGAAGTATTCACCATGTTATCTGGCTTCCAAGGGTGAGTCTTTTCCAGAGTTGCAGATTTAGGAGAAGGTCGACTTTGGAGAAGGGAATGTTGAGTGTTCAGTAGTCCAGGGTCACTATGGGGAGGCCATGGACTTATTAGAGGCTGGCCTGAGGATCATATTTAATCATAGGTCTGGCAAGTGCTTTCCTCTCATGGTTCTCCTTCTAGAGAAGCCAGTTGCCAGAAAGTTCTTGGAATTTCTACGACCTTATGATGATATGAACGAAGGAGCAGGAAAGGGAGAGGGAGCAAATGATTCTTGAAATCCTGTAAGTAACTTCTCAGGTACTTTATTATTATTTTTATAATTTTGTGAGACCAGGTCCCACCCTTTTGCCCAGGCTGGAGTGCAGTGGCGTGATCATAGCACACTGTAGCCTCAAACTCCTTGACTCAAGCCATTCTGTTGCCTCAGTCTCCTGAATAGCTGTGACCACAGGCACATGCCAACATGCCCAACTATTTTTTTTTTTTTTTTTGTAGAGATGAGGTCTCACTGTGTTGTTCAGGCTGGTCTTGAACTCCTGAGCCCAAGCAATCCTTCCACCTAGGGCTCCCAAAGTGCTGGAATTACAGCACCATGACCAGACATCAGGTACATTTTTATTTTTTGAGACAGAATCTCACTCTGGTGTTTAGGCTGGAGTGCAGTGGTGCGATCTTGGCTCACTTCAACTTCCAGCTTCCAGGTACAAGTGATTCTTGTGTCTCAGCCTCCCAAATAGCTGGGATTACAGGTGTGCACCATCATACCTGATTAATTTTTGTATTTTTAGTAGAAACAGGATTTCACCATGTTGGCCAGCCTGGGTTCAAACTCCCAACCTCAGGTGATCCACTCACCTCAGCCTTCTAAAGTCCTGGGTTTACAGGTGTGAACTACTGCGTGGAGCCATCAGATACCTTAAATAGTATGGTATTTTGTTTTAAGTTGCCCTCAACCATTTAAAATATGTTTTACTCCTTATACTGATGTAGAAAGCACATTCATACCAGTTAAGACAACTTCCTTGAATCACAGATCTTATGAGGGGTGAAATTGGTCTGCAAACCCAAATCTGGCTTCCTTCTGGTGCACACCACAGGTGCCTTCTCAGTAGAGATGTGCTGGAACCAGTTAAACAGCCACTGAAAGCTTTCCGAAACAGGGTCTGTGCTTCAAGGTATGCATGTTTCAGTTCTGTGGTTGGGATTGAGTTGGTTGGAGCAAGCTTGGTGTCTGGTCTTCAAGGCACCAAGAAGCTTGTCCCTGAGCAGGAGCAAGTTGACATTGTGCTGTGTTTATAGACAACATGTCATTCAAATTAATAAACACTGGGGAATTCACATTACATTAAAAAAGTCTGTCTTCTCCCTATTTTCATTTGCCACTTTCCTTGCTAGGATTCAAAATGAATCATTGTAGGAGGCTAGATCTAAGACATCAAAGATTTGTGGTCAGGCTCAGAAGCAGGTGACTGAGGCTGGGTGCGAGGGAGAGCATGGTAGCAATGATGCAATGACAGGTGGCATAGTGCTAAACTAAAGTTTGACTAACAGCAATTCTCAGTCCTGGCTATATGGTGGCATCACCTGACAGAGTTTTAAATTCTACTGTTACCTAAAGCTAACTCTAGGATTTCTGGTTTATTTAATTGCTTGGGGGTGAGGCTTGGGCAGTGTTATTTTAAAAAGCTTTATATTAGGGAAAATTTCAATCATATGTATATATATATATATGTACACACACACACACACACACACACACACATATATATATATAGTATTATAATAAACCCATGAGTACCCATTACTCAGGTTAATCAGTGACCACTTAAAGCTGTCTTGTTTCATCTATATGTGCACCTATTTCCTATCACTTCTGTGCAATATTTTAAATCAAATCTCAAATATTACATAATTTTATATACAAATATCTCAGAATATACTCTTTTAAAAAAGCAGGTTATTCTGACAAGGTTTGTGCTCTAGTTGATTCCTAACAGGAGGTCAGGAAGTGGGCAAACGTGATTTTCTATGTTCTTTGACAAGGGGTAAAGGAGAGTGACTGAGTGGAATGCAGATCCCCAGGGCAGCTCAGCCCCTGAAGTAAGGTTAGTACAGATTGTTTTTGCAAGGCTGCCAATTTCGCTAGATTCAGAAGAAGATTTCTCTCTTGAGATCTGGTTCCCTATGTCCACCTAACTATAGCAGTCTCCACCTGGATAGTCCATTTCAATCTGTCCCCTTGGATATTCTATCTTGCAATTAGTACAACCATCTACTCCAGTCCAGAAATAAGAAAGTTGTCTTGTGAATCTTCCCTTTCCTCTCCCATTCCTTCACCATCTAATGAATGACCAACCAGCAAAGAAGTTTAATCTAATGAAAATATTCCCCCCAGCTCCATCTCTGTCCTCTGAGTCCATCAGATTTATCAGTTTCTTCTGTATCCTACCAGGATGTACCATCATAGACAAGCAAAAACACGTATATCTCCTCTATGGTTGTGCATAACTGTAGCATATTATAAACAACTCCTGTACCTTGCTTCTTTCACTAAGTGTGTCTTGTCAACTTGTTCTTATTAGTACAGAAAAACTTCCTCATTTTTTATGAGTGTGTGTTTCATTGTAAAGCAAGACTCCTACTTACAGATGTTTATGTTGTTTACAATCTTGTTGCAAAAGACTGTTGTTAATACGCCTTTTTGCACATTTACAAATATATCTGTAGAACGAATTCTTGGAAGGGAAATTGCTGGGTCAAAGGGAATGTGCTTTTGTAATTTTGATATATATTGGTAAATTATTGTTGAAGGATAGTTTTTTAAAGGAAGACAATAATAACAACACACATATAGATATAAAATCAACATGTGGCTGTTCTGCCAGGATGGCCAAATAGGAACAGCTCTGGTCTGCATTTCCTTCCCAGTGAGAGTGATCCAGAAGGCAAGTGACCTCCACATTTCTAACCAAGGTACCAGGTTCATCTCATTAGGACTGGTTAGACAGTTGGAGTAGCCCAAGGAGGGCAATCTGAAACAGGGTGGGGTATTGCCTCACCTGGGAAGTATAAGGAGCTGGAGAACTCCCTCTCCTAGCCAACGGAAGCCATTAGGTTTTTGCTTTTTTCCACTCTAAAGCTTTCTTCTTCCTTGTCTGCCTATGAATATCTGCCAAATGTCGGTGATGATGGTTGACTCCTTTGCCATAGCAAGTGCAGGATTAAAAGCCTTTGCTAGTTCTCATTTGGGTGGTCTTCATTTAGTTCCACACTCTTCTTAAGTAGGGCTTCCTGTATGAAATTTTCTTAATGTCCTCACCCATGATGATACAATAATCTCTTTTGATACTGATCTTTTGGGGGTGTGTGTGTTTTGTCCCTGCAATAAAACGCTATGATTTTTGAGGGAAGAAAACAAATATTTTCTCTAATATTTTCTAAAAATAGCACAGTTCTGTGTACATCATGAACACTTCTTCATGTGCAGTTGATAGATTTATTTTATTTCCATGAAAACTTATAGTTTCTGTGGCAGAGTCAAGCTAGATATTCACCAATTTATTGCCTTTTCTTAGGCATACAAGAAAACTCTTTCCCAGCCTCCCATGAGATTAGGTTGGAACATTAAACTGAGTTCTGATCAATGAAAACATCATTAATGATATGATACTTCCGATATGCGGCAGGAAAGACAGGGTGGACCTTCTCTCCTCTTTCTCTACCCTTTTTGTGGCTAGAAGCAAACAACTGCATGACAATAGTGAAGAAGTTCAAAGATGGAACACCCCCACTCTCCACCCCAGGCTGCTTGGAGAAGAGCCTCACAGGATTGTTGTCAAACTAGCCTTTGCCAATGACCTGCACAAGAGGTAAACCTTCAGTAAGCCTCTGAGATCAAGCTCTCCCCACAATCCCTCAAATTGTTAGTATAATCTTGACTAATAGCACAGTTTCTTCCTTTTATAGTCACTGGAGGTCTGTCAATTGTGCCCTGCACCTTCCATGAAAACTTTCACCAATGTAAACAATTTTGCAATATTTTTACCATTTCAAAATGTATATTTGCTATGATTGCCTCAAGTACACTGAGTTCAGGGCTGGCTCCAGGGGTTTGCAAACTGTTTAGAAGGATCCCATACTTGATTTAATGCTCTGATATTGCTGTCTTAAAATTCTAATTTTTGAACAAAGGGTCCTCCATTTTTATTTTGCACTGGGCCTCATGAATTATGTAGCCAGTTCTGACTGAGTGACATGGGCATCAGTTGTGATGGAGGTGAGTCAGATTTCTCTTTCAACAAATTATAAGATGAATCATTTAAATCCTAAAACTTAATGAACTTGAGAATGACATAAAGAGCTCAGAAAACCATGACCCAAAATAAACAAAGGGAGTTGCCCCCGCTTCTTTGTTCTCTGCATAGCTGGTGCTCACACTATGAAAAGTACCTTTGCTGGAAGTTCTTTGAGCATGGGAAAGGCTCACATTGTTTTGTACACTAATAGATTTTTAAAATTTACTTTTCATGTCAATATATACATAGGGATATCTTGCATTCTTCCTAAAGTGAAGTAAGGCATGAAAAGATGAACATGGTATGTGTTATGAGTTAAATTGTGTTGTCCCCCTAAGTCATCCCCAAAAAGTTATGATAGAGTCCAAACCACCAGTACGTCAGAATATAACCTTATTCAAAATCAGATCTATACAAAGGTAATCAAGTTAAAATGAGAACATTAGAGTATCCCTAATCCAAAATAACTTGTATACTTATAAAAGGAGAAAATTTGGACCCAGGCAGACACACATAGAGAGAAGGTGATGTGAAAAGACACTGAGAGAAGACAGCCATCTACAAGCCAGGAGAGAGGCCTGAAGCAGAGCCTTCCCTTAGAGCCTCCAGAAGAAACTATACTTGTCAACACCTTGATCTTTGTGTTGTAGCCTAAAGAACTATGAGACAATAATACATTTTTATTTTATAAGCCACCTAGGATATAGTACTTTGTTACAATAGCCCTAGCAAGCTAATACAGTATGCGTATGTAACAATAATAACATAGTAATAACAATAACATAATAATTGTGATCCTTGCGTATTTCTTCAAGCTATCCAAGATGGAGATACTATAAAGAAATCCAATTTCACATGACACATATACAGTATTTTTAGCCTATACTTTTGTGAATGTTTAAGGACACTTATTACATGACTATAATTCATGAGTTGGCTGTTTTCCCACAGTATTAAGATGACATTTAAAAAATATATATAAGAGATGGGGTCTTGTCATATTGACTCGGCTGGTCTTGAACTCCTGGCCTCAAGTGATCCTCTCATCTTGACCTCCCAAAGTGCTGGGATTACAGGCGTGACCACTGTGCCTGGCCAAGTGTTACATCTTGAACTCTTCCATTTCTTCTTCCAGTTTTGATCTGTATTGTAAGTTAACTTTGGCATTTATGGAACTGGAAAGAGCAGTGAGGATTGCTTTCAACTCAGACTTCCTTTTAAAGCATTGTGAAAAGTGATGGATATAGCAGTTGCAAGAGGCTTGTTGCCATCTCGTTGTATCTGGGCATTTTGCCCTATCATACCTTTTTGCTTAGTTGAGCTTAATTGTACAGGCAATTTACTATTTATGGAGACAGGAGGGAAGGAGGAACCTCAAAAACAGTGAGCATCCTTAATGAAAGAAGGAAACATTTTAGTTATAAAGTTAAATTTATAAGTTAAATTTAACTGTGATCCAACAGCTAAAGCAAAAGAGATCCAAGAATAACCCTAGTTATTGGCAAAACAAACTTCATTAGGGTGGGAACATTTGGCTCTGAGGAGGATGATAAATTCAGAAGCTGAGAGTTTGCATGTTGTGATGTTTGATTTTGCTTAAAGACCTCTTAATATAGAGCCAGATGAACAGTTCTAGGCTCTTAAGAATTTGGAAACTCCCTTTTCTACTGGCATTAAATAAGAAGTGAAATCTCAGTTGAGATGATGGGGCCCAAACTAAATTCAAATGTGAGAAGTCTATAAATCACAATGCCAGGATCTGGAACCCGGGGGACACTGGCCATAATCTGTGGTTTGAGACTTTGAGCCAATGTAAGGACTGTGGCCACAAGACAGGAAGTAAGACCAGGAAACCAAACAGGGGTTCAGGCATTACTTTGAAGGTGCATCTGGCTCTGTAAGCCAAGAGGGAGGCAGCAAAGAGAGCCAGGCCCAGCATGCAGACAGCATTCTGCCAGGCAGAGCCAGGCGGAATCAGCACCTTGGAAAAAGAGGAGTAGGTCCTGCTCCAGCAATCTTCCGGGCACATCCCTCCTCCTTGGCAGAGCAGCCCACAGGGATGGTGAGTGGGATGTCCTTGGTTTACAGGACCAAGAGTAAGTCAAAGACTAGGTAACCCTGAAATGACCTTTTTAAGGAGTGCCAAAGTTAGGGCTTTCTAGTCTCTAGCCCTTTCATATGAACCTACATGGATTATGGGATGTTGAAACTAAACTAGATGAAAGCAAAGTCTAATTAGCTATCTTGGAATCGTTATTAAGGTGGAAAAGGGAGTTAAGGAACTTTTCGTTCAACAATTAAATGTCTTCTGTGAGCTCAACCCTGGATGAGGCAGTGTGAGAACAAAGATGAAAAAGATTCAGTCTGTGCTTTCAAAGAGCTCACAGACCAGAAAGGCAGATGAACCAAAGGCAAATCATGACAGTGCAGCAAGATGCCGTGCAGTGCGGCGGGATGTGCACTGGTGACTCAGGAGTCCAAGAGGACCCTCGGGGAAGCAGTCTCACAGAGCGGTGGTGCCTGCCACAGAAGGGCCTGTTCTGAAGCTGTGTCTGCATGCAAGCATACTATTTCTTCCTTTGGCTGTGTGCTTATTAGGGGTGGTAAGAGAAAAGGGTTTGGCGCCACCAGGGCTGGCCCTGGGGTAGGGCATTTGAGTGTGCACGTTACATGCACTTTCTCTGCATGTAAAACTTAATGGAGTACCCAAAAAATCAGTGATCAAGGTAAAGAATACTTTAATGCAGATTTAATTTTTTAATTATTTAGTTATTTATATTTTTTTGGGACAGGGTATCTCTCTGTCACCCAGTCTGGGAGTGCTGTGGCATGGTCACAGCTCACTGCAGCCTCGACCTCCTGGCTCAAGTGATCCTCCTGCCTCAACCTCCAAGTAACTGGGACTACAGGTGTGCACTCCTATACCAGCTAATTAAAAAGATTTTTTTTGGTACAGACTGGTTCTTGCCATGTCGCTCAGGCTAGTCTCAAACTCCTTAGTTCACGTGATTTCTCACCTTGGACTCCCAAAGTGCTTGGATTATAGACATGAACCATCACACCTGGCCTTTGCAATATTTTTTAAAATAAAAATTAATGCCAAAAATAAAATCCATGATGAGCAAAACTTCCAAATCTTTAATACACTGGGCTATACTGGGACCTGAAGCAAAAGGAAAAAGTGTCAGTCATTCTGATACTTTCTGTAAAATTTTGATACTTTGTTTATCATGACTTTTTGGCATTAATATTGATTATTAAAATATTGCATTAAAATATATCTTCATTATGCTAATGAAATAAGCCAGTCACAAAGGGATAAATACTGTATGATTCATTTATATGAAGCTCCTGGAATTAGCAAATTCATAGAGACTGACAGTAGAATAGTGGTTACCGAGGATTGGAGGAAGAAGGAATGGCGAGTTATTGTTTAATAGATACAGTACAGAGCTTCTCTCTGAGATGATGAAAAAGCTCTTGAGAGGGACAGAGGTGATGATCGTACAATGTGAATATATTTCATGCCACTGAATTGCATGCTTAAAAATTGGTAAAAGAGTAAATATTATATATATTTCCCCACAACAGAAGTATTATTTATCTTAATTACTGAACGTTTTGGTGCCCTCTTACATTGGCTCCTGTGTTAAGTGCCCATTTTCCTCACTCCAGTCCTCAGCCTGGCATCAGCCTGTTATGCAGGAGGTTGAGAGGCAGCACAAAGAAAAGAAAGACCTTGTGAGAGAGGGAGAGAAATGCAGGTATCAGAGGAGACCTGGCAAGGAGGTATTAGCTGAGCTCAGCATTGAAGCTCGAGGTGGGTGGAAGACATTCCCAGCAGAAGGACTAGCAGATGTGGACCATGGGAGCTGGTGTTCCATGTGAGGATATGGAGACCTGCTGGGGAGGCAGGTGGGCCAGGCTTGCTGGAGGGGCAAGTTTGGTCTGGGGGTAAGGAGTGAGGTGTAGCCTTTGGAAATGAGATTACAAAGGTGAACTGGGACAAGCTCATGGAGAACCCGGTATGAGGGTTAACTGCAGTCTTTAGGCAGTGTGGGATAATGAAGTTTAAAAACAGAACAAATCTTCGTTTCTAGAGTGCTATGACATGGTGTGGGGTGGAGGTGAGAAGGGGAGGAGATCTGGAGCCTCAAAAGCAGCTCCAGTGGTGGGTGCTGCCATACCCAGAGAGGAGATGAAGGGGCAGCGCTAACACAGAAGCCAAAGAGAGCCAGATGAGGAGGATTGGAGATGCTGTCAGATGGTTGAACTGATAGGATTCTACCCATCTAGATTAAACTAGATTAAAAAGGGTTATATTGGGGCCAGGCGCAGTGGCTGAAGCCTGTAATCCCAGCACTTTGGGAGACCGAGGTGGGTGGATCACGAGGTCAAGAGATCGAGATCATCCTGGTCAACATGGTGAAACCCTGTCTCTACCAAAAATACAAAAAATCAGCTGGGCATGGTGGCGCGTGCCTGTAATCCCAGCTACTCAGGAGGCTGAGGCAGGAGAATTGCCTGAACCCAGGAGGCAGAGGTTGTGGTGAGCCGAGATCGCGCCATTACACTCCAGCCTGGGTAACAAGAGCAAAACTCCATCTCAATAAATAAATAAATAAATAAATAAATAAATAAATAAAAAGCGTTATTGGTTAGTACCTCTAATTTTGCTAAGAGGAAGCTGCATGGAAGAATGCTTTCCAGCTGGATTCTGGGGACTGACTGTCTGGGCTCAAACTGTGGCTTGATCACTTGTAGTGGAATGACCTCAGGAAACCTCAGGAAAGTTTCTTACCCTCTTAGTGCCTCAATTTCTTCATTTGCAACATGGGAATAATATTAGTAACTACCTCAAAGGATTATCATCAAGATGAAATGAGTTACTATTTGTTAAGCACTTAGAATTTGCCTGGCATGTAGTAAGCTCTAAATGACTGTTAAAGTAGCAGAAATAAATAAGTAAAATAATGTTGCAGATCACCTTACTGAGGCATTGTCCAAGAATACTGGGATAAAATTCTAGGAATGTTTTATGTAGAGTCACTATCAAGCACTAAGGAGAATGACTGGTGTCTATTAAGCATCAGAGGAGATGTAGGTAAGTAGATATTGCCCATATAAAAGAAAGCTCTGTAATCCCAGCACTTTGGGAGGCTGAGGCAGGCAGATCATGAGGTCAAGAGATCCTGGCCAACATGGTGAAACCCCATCTCCACTAAAAAAATACAAAAGTTAGCTGGGCATGGTGGCACACGCTTGTGGTCCCCAGCTACTCGGGAGGCTGAGGCAGGAGAATTGCTTGAACCCAGGAGGTGGAGATTGCAGTGAGCTGAGATTGCACCACTGCATTCTAGCCTGGTGCCTGGAGACAGAGCAAGACTCTGTCTCCAAAAAAAAAAAAAAAAAAAAGCTCTGGCATTGGAGACATGGTGCAACATGCTAAAATGATGCAAAGATGAAGCAAAGAGCTCACTGGAATCTGGAATCTGTAACTTCCAGCAGGTGGATGAAAAACAGAGTGCCCACTTTGTAGAAGACCTGGCCACTCTCCTCTCATTTCCCAGCACACCACCTGACAATTCTGTTTGCTGGAGGAATTTGGTCAATTGCTGGGAAGGATTTATTTGTATTTATTTATTTAGTCAATTTAGTAGAAATAAATAAAGACATGGATGCCCGTGGCAAAGGTCACGCCCAGGATCTTGCCCCTCTGCCTGGCAGCTGTGTTTCACATGCTCATCTCTGCCTGGAATGCCACGCCCACTCCGACCCTCAGTAACTACTATTTGTCCTTTTGATCTCAGTGATAATGTTAGTTCCTCAGGGAAACTGCCTCCACTCCCCGAGACTATATATCCACATGACATTGTGTACCTTTCCTTCATGTCTTTTGTCATGGTTTGTAATTACGTTTGGGGATCATTTATCTTTTCCGTTAGACAACAAGCTCCATAAGGGCAGGGGTTGCTTTTTCTCACCTCGCAGGAGCATCGCTGTTTCCTTGGTGCCTACACAGCACCAGAACAGTGTCAGCACTTACTAAATATTTGTTGACTTTGGCGAATTATTTTTTGTTGAATGTACCCCAGCCACCTGGAGGGTCTCTTGGTTTCCTGAACTTATAGAGATTCCTTTGGTAGTAAATGGTTGAGGTGGTTGAGTTTGACAGCTGCCTTCAGGATTGATATTCTATGCTGTGTGTGGATGGTTGTGAGAGTCTTATTGCAGACTCAAGCTCTTAGTTGATTTCCAGTCCAGTGGCATGGAATCAGGGCTTGTCATCCCAAGTGGTTGTCTTTGTCCTCCTGTGGCTCTTGAGGGACCATCTCAGAGATTGCCAGTGGTGCTGCTCCATTGTTTGGGAGGGGGAGTACTAAAAAGGGTGGGAAGAATGGAACCCCTCACCCCTTATCGTTTTTCTGCACATCATTAGTAATGGGGAACAATGCCATCGAGGTGTCATCAGTTCTAATGTGGCTGGCTATGTTAAATGCTAGAAATAATAATGGAAGAAATGTGAGACTCCCCTTGCTGCAATGTGCGTTGCTGAGGAAATGAAGAACGTCGTATTCAAAACCTCATTTCCTTTCTTAACTACAAGGGATTTCACCATCAAAGGGCTTCATACCCAGACTTCCACCTTGTAAAAGCTTAGCCTGCAAAGCGAACCAGCAGAGGGCGCTGCTACCCTTCGTAAGAATCATTTGGTTCTCACCTGAAGACACAGACGTCTGAACTGTGAGTCAAAGATGATCAAGTCTGATGTTTATGATACTCCAGTTACAAACCTGAAAAGGGAAAGGTTTGTGATGGCATAATTTATGTGCTTTCTTTAAAAGTTAACAAAGCTTGTTTGTTTAAGCGTCTGTTTACCATGTAAAATTGTACATAGTCTGGGAAAAATCACCTTTCTGAAAGGCTGACAGGAGTGCTGGAAAACAAACTTAACATGATCCAAATGCATGCATCTGTTAAGAGTCATCTGAGCTATTAGAGGGTCATCTGAGCTATTAGAGGGTCGTAGGAAGTTGGCTGAGACTTCTCAGTGAATGTAGAAACACTGAGAAGGGAGGTCAAAAGATGATTGTGATAAGTTAATTGTGGGGTCTTTTGAGAATTATTACACTAAATGTCAAAATCTGACTTTAGCTCAAGTGAGGCATTCAGAGAAAGCTTTCAGCCAGCAGGAAGTTAAAGGATAGCATGTGTCTTGATCTGTAGGGACATAGCTGGTTTAGCCAGTTCTCTGGGCTACAGTCCTGGATTTGAGGGCCCTGGGGTTTTGAAAATTGGCACCACCTGAGGAGTTTGACCCTGTGCATTTCCATTCTTCAGCTGGGTTTTGGGTTTCTCTCAGTGTTTTGCCTCTAGACCTCAGTGGATGGTCACAGCAGTAACTGTGGGACCTGCTCCATACACCTCAAGACCTGTCTGTTTCTGTTGCTGAAATTGAAGCAGCTGATCAATATTTGGGGGATGGCCCTTCCCCTATCTCCAGGAGGGCCTGCTGCTGAAGGCTGGAGGGGAGCATCCAAGCTGCCTTGGTTGGTACTGCTGATAACCCTCCCTAAGTCTCTCTCAGGCCATGGGGGAGTGCACAAGACACTGTCCTGGCAAACGGAGAACAAGAGGTTTTCAGGAGCCAGTCTGGAGTGGAATGATATGAGAGTCCACGAAAGCAGACACTCCTCTCCAACGCTTATTGGGGATTCTTCATTCCTGACTTACGTTCCTGGCCACATACATTTCCTGGGAAACACCATTCTTAGTACCTGTTTCTTTAGTCCAGGGCTATTTCTAATGCCTCAAATTCTTTCATATTAATGATGGAAAAGTGTTTACTCCTCTGCTATTTCAAGTCAACAGAGTCAGAATTCTGGTAGAAGTTGGTGCTGCAAATTTTGAGTCTTGATCAGAAGTTTGAGTTGGGGTAGCTAAGTAATGATCAATTTACTATGTTAAACAAAAGGCAAATATTTTATATCAAGCATCACATGCAGCCTCCCTAATAAAAGATCCATGAATCATTTTTTCTTGCAAAGAATGAAACACTCCAAAGTTCCTGAGTGTTTAGGAATTTGCCTCTCCTCTCACTAGCTGCTCAGAAGCTGAAGCACTGCCAATGGCTGCATGGGGAATACCAGGAGGGGCTTGGGCTGCCTGAGAGCCACACCTGTGCCTTGGCTTCAATAGACTAGAACAGGCCTCAGCTGGCTTAGGGGCCAGAGCTTGGCAATGCAACACACATAAGCTGTGGGCAGATGTTGAGTATTAAAGAGTAGAGCAAAGGGGATGATTCTGAGGGGCTGGAGTGGGGTTGATTAATGGAGGTGGGGCCAATGCAAATTCTACAGTCTCAGTAGACCGCTGGCAAGAGAGCTGGTATTCTAACACTTTTTGTAGGACTTCGTGGAGGTCTTTAAAGACGGGGTAAGTCCCCATGTGTCTGGAGGGTTAATGGGAGGTCTTTTCATAGGCGTGGGTGTGGATTCGATGAACCTTCAAAGTCTTTTCAACATTCTGATTCTGTGGTCAAGGTTAGACAGACACATGTGGCCGCAAATTAAATAAATTAGGGACCTAATGGAATGTTTATGCTCTGCATTTTTAGTTCCAAATGGGAGATAGTCTGTTGAGTGCTGCAAGATTGATCCTGTCCTGTTTCTACTCCAAAAGCTGATTAGAATTGATTATCTTCATCTTGGCCTTAACATTTTGCTTTAAATAAATGTAGAAACATGTATTCTGAATCTCTCTGAAAAACCCAAAGCAAAAGACCTGAGAGAATGTACCATTCCAGGGTATTAAAAATGTACTTACTTGAATTCATTTATTTAACTCCTCCTGACACCAGTTCCACCAAGGTAATCTGGTTTTTCTGTCAACATTAAAAATTCATCCCACAAACTGCCTTTTTCTTTGTAAGTGCTTCTTGCTTGAAATGAGAGGATCTTGAGGCTTGATAAAATGTTTTGAATACCCAAGAAGGGCCTTCTTTTGAAGGCTTGTACAGTGCAGCCTCTCTCAAGATCTGAGTTGACTCAGATAAGAAAGGTGAACTGCATTTGTTCCAAGTAAAATATACATCTGTATTATTCACCATCACACCCTTATTCCATTACAAACAAATACTGACCTTGTTCTTCTGATGTGAAGCCAGAGGGAGTGTGAAATGTAGCAAGGAGAACAGTCTGATGCAGAAATATGAAAGTTCCAAGCGACAGAAACAACATTTAAAAGGCATAGAGAAGGGTCCCAAGCTGGTCTTTTCTAATTCTTTCTCTGCAGTAGACCCTGGGGAAAGTATCTCAAGAGTTATCAGTCACTTTGGAGAAGCTGCCTGCATTATTTCAGATTGCCAGTTGCATTTTTTGCACTCTAGGATCTGTGTCTTGGTAGTCGCTCTGCTTTTTCTTTTGGCCTTAAGAACTTCTCATGAGAACTTTGTGTGTGTGTATGTGAACTTTTGACCTAAATACTAGAAACCAGTTTGCCAAGCATGTTTCCTCCTTTCAGCAGGGCTGGGAGCTGCCCCTCTGTGATTTCTCTCAGCATGTTGTCCTAGGAAAAGGCTTTTGAATGGTGGACAAATTCAGCTAACATTACATTAGAAGAAAGATGGGGAACACAGTTTGGGAGAAAATGTACGAGATTTAAAATTTGGTGCTCAATGAAAATCATACCCAATGTTTTCTCTTGTAAAGTAGAGTAAGTTGAAGATTAAATGAGATAATATAGTTATTTCTCCTATAGTGCCATATACATCTTTCTAAAAAATCAATGCATTGTAGAATTTCATGCAGTAAAAATGATGAGGCTTCTGGGAAAAATTTAATTGGGTGAAATACAACACCTGTATAGTCTAGTAAGGAATAATCTTCTAAAACCCTAATGAAAGCTTTAAACATCTCAAGTCCCCAATAAAATTTTAAAAATACCATGGTACATAAGTGCTTCACCTTACAGAAAGCACAGGGTTTGCTTGGTAAGTTGTAAGTGCACAGTAGGGGCTTCTGAGTTACAGAGAAGGAAGAAAATAGTAGGACAAAATGTTCTCACACTTACGGTGCTATGGTTTGTCCTGTTTACCTTTATATTAATTTATAATAGAAATGCAGCATTTGTTGTTAGGCCATTTTCTCCTTTCTTTCAAAAGCTGCATGTATGGCTTCAAGTGAGATGAGAGGCTGATAGGTGCTGGGTGCTTTGCTTGGTGGAGTAATTGCTTTCAATGCCTGTGGGTGCCCATTGGCCCAATTCTAGTGGCGTATTTCCCTCTGGTGGCAGTTACTGGACTTTAGTCGTCATGGTCTGCATCATCATCAACATTATTTACACTTTCCTCAGGCTTAATCAGGAGACGCTGCAGCTCTCACAGTTGTTCCTGCTGATAGGTTTCTTTTGTTTGTGATGTACTGTCACTGATGGTGCACAACATGGATTCTGTTAGATCTCTTGTTTTGTGCTATCACAAGTTCTCTTGCGTCTTTGTAAATATTTTAGTGTTTTTAAAATGTTTTGTTGTTTTAAGCTTCTTCTCAAGACTTAAGGGTTTCCCTTCTCACTTGCTGCTTGGATTCATCTGCTCAGGATGCTTATTCCTGTTTGGGATGTTGCAGTGAATATTTTTAGCAAGAAAATTTGAGAGGACAGCACTGTATACACACTCATAGGGGAAAGCCTGCGGGTCAAGTGGGGTAAGAGAGAAAAGATGAGGTAGTATGTTTGTGTTTGTGTTTATCCTATGGTCATTGCATTCAAGGGGTCGGCGTTTCTGCATTTACCTGGTACTGCTAGGTGGTGTAAATCGTAGTCACCTTGCTAAAAATTGTATATGAACTATCATGATTTTGTGTCTTGGGGACTGTATCCCTGATTTATCTACATCATGTGAATGAACATGCACATTACAGGAAATGTAATGGCCTATCTTGTGTGTTAGGCCATTCTTGCACTGCTATAAAAAATATCTGAGACTGGGCAATTTATAAGAAAAGAGACTGAATTGGCTCATGGTTTTGCAGGCTATACAGGAAGCACGGTGCTGGCATCTGCTTGGTTTTTAAGGAAGTCTCATGAAGTTTAAAATCATGGCAAAAGGCAAAGTGGAAGCAGGCACTTCTCATGGTGAAAGCAGAAGCAAGGGAGAGAGAATGGCTGGCCAGGGGGAGGTACCACACACTTTTAAACCAGCAGATCTTGTGTGAACTGAGTGAAAGCTCACTTATCACCAAGGGTCCCGAGACATACATGAAGGATATACCCTCATGATCTAAACACCTCCTGTCAGGTCCCCTCTGGCTCCCCAAATTTCACATCCTTATATTGCAAAATACAACAATACCTTCCCAACAGTTTCCCAAAGTCTTAACTAATTCCAGTATTAATTAAAAAGTCAAAAGTCCTAATTTTATCTAGAGATGAGTTACTTCCACCTATGAGCCCATAAAATCAAAACAAGTTGTTTACTTCCAAGATACAATGAGGGTTTAGGCATTGGGTAAACATTTTCATTCCGAAAGGGAGAAAATTTCCAAAAGAAAGGGGCTACAGGCCTGATGCAAGTTCAAAACCTAGCAGGGCAGTCATTAAATCTTAAGGCTTCAAAATAGTTTCCTTTGACTTCATGTCCCACATCCAGGGCACACTGGTGTAAGGGGTGGGTTCCAAGGCCTTGGGAACCTTCACCTCTGTGGCTTTGCAAGGTTCAGCTCCCAGAGCTGCTATCACAAATTAAAATAGTGTGTGGCTTTTTCAGGCACAGGATACAAGTCACTGATGGATCTACCATTCTGGGGTCTGGTGGAGGGTGGCCCCCTTCTCAAGCTCTACTAGTTAGTGCTCCAGTGGGGTCTCTATGTGGGGCCTCCAGTCCTACATTTCCCCTCTGCACTTCCATAGTAGAGGTTCTCTGTGAGGGCTCCACCCCTGCAGGAATCTTCTGCCTCGACAAACAGGCTTTTCTATATATTCTCTGAAATCTAGGTAGAGGGTGGCAGGCCTTCATACTTGCATTCTATGTGGCTTCAGGCTTAACACAACATGGAAGCCACCAAGGCTTATGGCTTATACCCTCTGGAGTTGTGGCCTAAGCTATACTTGGGGTCCATTAAGCCACAGTTGGAGCTGGAGCAGATGAGATGTGGGAAGCAGTGTTCTGAGGCTGTATAGGGTAGTGGGGGCCCTGGGCCTGGCCCACAAAACCATTTTTCCATTTTTATCGCCTAGGCCTCTGGGTTTATTATAGGAGGGGCTATCGGAAAGGTCTCTCAAATACTTTTAAGACATGTTCTCCATGGTCTTGGCTATTAGTACTTGGCTCCCTTTTAGTTATGCATATTTCTCTAGCACTTTGTTGCTCTACAGCCCGCTTGAATTCCTCTCTCAAAAAAAGTGTTTTCTTTCTCTGTCACATGGCCAGCCTGCAATTTTTTTAAACTTTTATGCTCTGCTTCCCTTTTAAATATAAAAATCCCAACTTTAAGTCATTTCTTTTCTCTCACATCTGAATTTAGACTGTTAGAAAAAGCCAAGTCACATATTGAATGCTTTGCTGCTTAGAAATTTCTGCTGCTAGATACCCTGAATCATCACTCTGAAGTTCAAACTTCCACAGATTCCTAGGGCATAAACAGAATGCAGACAAGGTCTTTGCTAACGCAGAACACAAATGACCTTTGTTCCAGTTCCCAGTAAGTTCCTCATCTCCATGTGAGATCTCAGTAGCCTGGACTTCACTGTCCATATCACTATCAGCATTTTCATCATAATCGTTTAACCAGTCTCTAGGAAGTTATGAACTTTCCCTCATCTTCCTATCATCTTCTAAGCCCTCCAAACTCTTTCAGCCTCTTCCTGTTACCCAGTTCCAAAGTTGCTTTCAGATTTTCAAGTGTCTTTATAGCAATGTCCCATTCCTCGGTACCAATTTTCTGCCTTAGGCTATTCTCGCACTGCTATAAATAAATACTGGAGACTGGGTAATTTATAAGAAAAGATATTTAATTGGCCCGTGGTTCTGTAGACTGTCTAGGGAGTTTGATGCTGGCATCTACTCAGCTTCTAGAGAAGCCTCAGGAAGCTTACAATCATGGTGGAACGTGATGTGGGAGCAGGCACATCACATGGTGAAAGCAGGCGTAAGGAAGAGATAATTGTGGGAGAAGGTGCCACACACTTTTAAACTACCATATCTTGTGTGAACTCTGAGTGAGAGCTTACTTTTCACCAAGGGATGGCTCAAGCCATCCATGAGGAAATCCACCCTTATGATCCAAATATCTCCCACCAGGTCCCACCTCCAACACTGGAGATTACAATAAAACATGAGATTTGGTGGGGACATACATTCAAACAATATCATCTTGTAATGAGAAGAGACAATACATGAGAAATACGAGCATATCAGACATATAATATAGTAAGCGCTCAGTTAATGCAAGCTAATGATATATAAATGAACAACTATTTTGGATTGATAGCTCAGAAGCTTTTAGTAAAGTGGCTGAGATATGCAAGGAAAGACTTTCCATGGTGTCATTTGTGAAGATAATTAGATAAACTCCTGTGGAATGAAGTGTGGGGTGATGTACAAGAGACCTGGCTCAGAGTACTGGCTTTGCCATACAGTAGCAGTGTAACTGCAAGCACACTGCTCGATATCTTCAACTCTGAAAAATGGGGATTTTAAAACCCACTACAGGAATTTCTACCTGTGAATTCTAAATAAGAAAGTGAATGAGAAGGCTCTCTGAAAACTGTGAAACACCATGAAAACATACAGGATGTTAATAGAATCGCTTAAGAAAGCACTATGTGGAGGGTGAAAATTGTTTGCAGGTGTATAAAAGGAATTTTTCTCATACTCACAGGCACATGTCTTGCTTTCCAATTTTCAGCTCAGTGGGATAGCTGACCACGTGCCCTCCACAGGTTGATAGCGCAAAATTTCTATGTGTATGTGTGTTCCTTTTTGCCTAAGTCAGGAATGTGAAGCGGGGGATCTCTAATTAGAGCTTGCTTTAAGCCAAAGCGGGGTAGAGATGGTGAAACAGTATAGCACTATAGGTTGTGTCCACTCCCCTTCCCCCCAGTTTCCAAATTTAGTCCTCATAAGTCTACGGATAGTGTCTGAAATTCCTCCATGAGCTTGTTTCATTTTTGCTTTTTTACTTTGGGCAATTAAGCAGAAGTGATGTAAGGTGATGTAAGGTTTTGCAGTTTCTACATCATCAGGTGGAACACTTACACTGTATTAAGAAATTTGACAATCCTGAGGCTGCCATGCTATGAGGAAGCCCAAGCCACTACAGAGGCTGTATGAGGTGCTCTGCTCAACAGTCCCAGCTGAGTACTGCATCCCAGCACAATTGCCAAGCATGTGAATAAAGGAGCTTCCCGACGATTCCTCCTCCAGCTATCAGGTTATCCCTAGCTTAAGAGTTGCCTTAACTGAGGCCACAGACATGGAGAAAAGATAAGCCTCCCTGCCGTCCCTTGTGTGAATTACCCCTAGAATCTGTGAGCATAAACAAATGTTGCTTTACACCCCTAATTTTGTGGTGGTTTGTTATATACAGGTATTAACCAGAACAGAAGGCAACCACAAGTATCCACCTCAGAAAAAGACCACCACATCTTCTGAGCATTTTTACCTCACTCCACACACAGACAATTTAAAGTTATATGTAAGTAAAAGTACACACAACATCTTTAGTTGTATATGAATGAAAATGTTAACTGAATCATGCTGTAAAGGACTAGTTCATTTATTCCTAAAACTTTATGCAAACTGAACTCTGGGCAGCTATTTAAAAATAAGGATTCCAGAGCCTGCTCTCAGACCACAATCCCTCAACTCATCCTGGTGTAGTTATCAGTGTGTCAATGTTCAAAATCTCTCAGGCCACTCAAAGGTATGCGCCTGACTGAGAAATATTGAGTTAGAAATTCTACAAAAGTCATGAATATCAACATGCTATTGGTGTCAGGCTGATAAATTATTGATGAAAATGAAAATGTGTGAATCTTAAAGACTGATTAAAAACTGACATTGGCCTTGATTTCAAGTCTTTCAAAGCATATTTCAGATATGTTCACAAATAACCATGGTTAGTTGAAGTGTGACTAATTTGGAGATGTTTACTTTTCCAATGTATGCATTCTTCCTAAGGTATTAAACTATTAGATTCTTATGTGTCAAAGGATAATGGGCCCACAATCACCTAAGTGAATTAGAAACCCTCTTAACAGATTTTGAAAATAACATATGTTGAAACTGAATTGACACAAACCACCAGTAATTTGGAATCTTTCTGAGGCCCACGGCACAGTGAAACACATACAGTGTAACTACTTGGAGTTGCTCTCTCAGATTCCTAATTGCTCCATCCTGAGCCTTTCCTCTCCATTTTGTGGCATGGCTGGTCACATGGAGGCCATTCAAAATTGCACGTGGTCCTCATTAACACTTCATTGCTCTCCAACACAAAGTCTGATACTTGGTTGATTAATTGGATGCCATCAGCAGCCTTGGGGTGGACTTACTGAGAAGGTGAGACCACTAAATGAAGGCTGAAGGTGCCATGGTGTAGTACAAAGTTTCTGTTTAGGATATTTTTATTTTATGATGACTAGAATTGAATGTGTAGACTTTCCCCCAGAGTAGTAGGTGCCTGTTTAATGATTCCTCCTGCTTAATATAATGGGAAAACACCTTCTCCATTTAAAAATTCACTTTTTGAGAATTGTTAGAACCTGTGGTGAAAAGGGAGAAGTTTACTTTCTTTGAGTTGTGAGTGGGGAGATGAACAAACTACTGTGTGTTTTTATTTTTTGCCATTTTTGCCACCTTCACCAAGGATTTGACAGTATAGATTATGAGAAATGAGGAGTTTGGATTTTGGTAAGTTTTAAAGAATTTTACATAAAGGGTTATTGCATAGAACCTATGTAGTTTTAAAGTATTTCTGGTATTAAAAGGGGAGTTAGATTTTCCGAATCATGGGGGAAAAGCTATTAGACTATGGTGTCCTAGAGAAGCTCAGGACATATCTAACTATATTAATAAGTAGTAGTGGGTTGCATTTGAGAGGCACATGTGATTTAGCAGTAAAACAAAAGTGGCTATCTCTTGGAAATACTTGCCAAGCAGCAGCTAACTGGTTTGGGATGTAATAACCACAAGCCATGGTGTTTGGGCACACATGGGTACCATCTCAGCTGTGTGCATGATGCAGAGTTTTAGGTCCCTGAGGGCTGGCTTCAGTGGGGGAATGAGCTGGGTCTCAGATGGGACAAAGGGTTGCAGGCCAAGGTCCCAAGATGCTGTGAAAGTAAAATAAATCTAAATCTTTCATTCTCACCACCAGGGGAGTAAATATTGGTTGTTGGTGGGGAAAAAAATTCTTACTTTTTTTTTTAGTGCATGAAGTGCAGCTAACATACAGTACATAAACATACGCAAATCTGTGGATTGAAATTTCATTTCACTGGGGACAGGATAAGAGAAAAAAAGCTTAAGAAAATCTGGGGAGCAATAATGAGAAAAAAGGTTTAGATACACTACTTTAAATAGAGGAGAAAAGTTATCCCTGACAACAATATCTCAACAAGTTCAGACTTTTCCATTGTGTGGAATGCTATTTCCGAGTTCATAACCAGAAAAGCAGAGGCCCATGGCAGGGATATCACCAGACTCTCCTGAACAGCACTGCTGTTTCCCTCTTGACAGCCCCAGTGACATTCTTTGTATGTGTGGACCAATGACTTGGAAGGGGGTCTTCACTTAGGGCCCTTTTTATAAAAAATAAAAAGTTATATGCTAGACCTTTCTACCTCTCTGCTTCCCAGAAGATGGTTAGAAAGAGTGACAGTGCATCTTAACCTGGAGGTTGTTAAAATTAAGTTTAGCCTAGAGCTGCCTCCGTATATATTTTAAATTCAGACTAAAGGTTTCTCTGTATAAAATGAACTGTAATCTAACTGGATGTGTAAACAGGCCATAACCTACTCTTGTGCTAATCAATGAGTTTCAACCAGTCAAAGATGGCCAAGTGTTTAAACTGTGTTCACATAAGCACACAGCGAGGCACACACCAAGCTATAACCATTCTGGCTGTTTCTGTACCTCACTTCCATTTTCTGTATGTCACTTTCCTTTTTCTGTACATAAATTTTCTTCATCCATACAGCAGTGCTGGAATCTCTCTGAATGTATTCTGATTTGGAGACTGCCTAATTCCTGAATAGTTTTTTTGCTCAGTTAAACCATGTTAAATTTAGCTTGTCTAAGGTTTCCCTTTTAGCAGGTGACTGAGTGAAATCCAGAATGATGTTGCTAGGCCTCACTAGCTCCTGGTGTATAGAGGTCACAGGAACAGCCAGAATCTTCATCTTCTGGTTCCCACTTGCACCAGGTCATGAGGGACTACAGTGCCTCTCTTATCCCTTTTTAGTTATTTCTGGGAGGCCCTAATGTGTTTCTCTCTGTGTTCATGTGACCCAAGTATCTCATGTTTTCTTCTCCAGAGACTCTGTTGTTATCTACTGCTTACAGGGTAATTAAGGGAGGAGTCTTACCCATGCCCTCTTGCTGATGTGTGTTGGGTCTGACCTGCAGACTCTGACCCAGAGACAGATGAACAAATGCACTCAGACACAGATATCCACTGAAGGAGTGGGCTAGGGGTCCAGGCCACTCACAGATATCGAGGAGGATGCTGTCAAGAGTCAGCAGCATGGCCTGGAGGATGCTGTCAAGAGTCAGCAGCATGGCCTTCACCAGCTGGCGCTGCAGGCATTTATTCAGTACAGATTTAATAACAGAGGCTTTGAGTCAACAAACTTGTGGGTAATTAACATGGTCATCCTCCCTGGGGATAGCAGTCCTGTAGATGATTAAAGGCTAGGTTCCAAGGCCTAAGTGAACTAACTTATCTAGATCAGTTTCTTTATTTATCCTTGTTATCTAACCTAAGCTTTCAGGCACCAGATAAGAGAATCTGGCTGTTTTCAGCCAAATCCTGTTCTGAGGCTTTTGCAAAACTCTCTGGCCTTCCAAGAAAGTTTGTGTCCATTTTACAATTTTTCCCACCACTCTAACTGAACTTCTAAAGATGTTTGCACTCCAAAGGATCACAGGACCCCCTTGCCATTCACTACAGCCCCAGAACTCCCTTAGAAAAGGAAGGTCCTCCCCTCCTCAGGGTCCAGTGGAGCCTCTAGGTTGGGGCTGGAGTGGATGCTATGTCCTTCCTTACATTGTCCTCATCTCTGTCTCTATTCCAAATTCTTAATGTAAGATGAATTTCTTCTCATGGGATCCCTGTGTCCTCATGTTAATGAGCTCATCCATAAGGCACTGGGTGAGAGAATACCTCTGGCTTCACACCCAGACTCATGTCAGTTTAGGCTCCACAAGGACCATCCAGTTACAACTGCATGCTAGTTATCAGTTGATGAGTCATGTAAAAGTGAGCATTGGTACATGAGCAGTGGCATGCTCTTTGCCTGAAAGGAACTCATTGATTTATTAACATTCAGCCTCATATTCCCAGCATTTTCATAGGTTGTTCTTGAAAAATACCCTGGTCATTTAGAAACTGTAAACACCTAGATAAAAGGAAGAGGAAAATAAATAACTGGGAACTTTTAACAGAGCATGAGAGACATGTTTAAATAGTGACCGGGTGGAGCCTGGGTGGAAGAAGACACACTCTGGGAAGGGCTGACAGGATGGTGAGCTGTCAGGCGACCTCACAGTATCAGGAGAAATAACACTTTAAATATGTAACAGGTCCACACACCTCAGGCCTTAAACACACATGATTCTAATAATATTTTGTCTCACAGCTTTTAACTGTGTGGCAAAGTTTATTAGAAAATTTCCATTGTATGTTCTCACTCATAAGTGGGTATTGAACAATGAGAACACATGGACACAGGGAGTGGAACATCACATATCGGGGCTTGTTGGGGGTGGGGGGGTAGGGGAGGGATAGCAGGGAGTAGGTATATATCATTCTTAAATAGGAAAACTACATTCAGTCCAGCATCCACTTCCTTATTCCCTTTAGTTGCATCATAGGTCTCTCCAGCTCCTGAGCAAATAGGTTAACTTCACAATTAAAGAAAATAAGAAGCCAATGTATATATAAATAACCCTGTATTTCCACAGAGATATATTAGAGCAGAGCTGGCACAAAAGAAGACTATTATAAAGAAAACCCAACTTACAATTTTCTTTTCTTCTATTTATTTATTTATTTTTATTATACTTTAAGTTCTGGGGTACATGTGCAGAATGTGTAGGTTTGTTAAATGTAGGTATACTCGTGCCATGGTGGTTTGCTGCATCCATCACCCCATCATCTACATTAGGTATTTCTCCTAATGCTATCCCTCCCCTAGGCCCTAACCCCCTGACAGGCCCCAGTGTGTGATGTTCCCCTCCCTGTGTCCATGTGTTCTTATTGATCAACACCCACTTATGAGTGAGAATGTGAGGTGTTTGGTTTTCTGTTCTATTCACTATAGCAAAGACTTGGAACCAATCCAAATGCTCATCAATGACAGACTGGATAAAGAAAATGTGGCACATATACACCATGGAATTCTATGCAGCCATAAAAAAGGATGAGTTCATATCCTTTGCAGGCATATAGATGAAGCTGGAAACCATCATTCTCAGCAAACTGACACAGGAACAGAAAACCAAACACTGCATGTTCTCACTCATAAGTGGGTATTGATCAATGAGAACACATGGACACAGGGAGGGGAACATCACACACTGGGGCCTGTCAGGGGGTTTGGGCCTAGGGGAGGGATAGCATTAGGAGAAATACCTAATGTAGATGATGGGGTGATGGATGCAGCAAACCACCATGACATGTGTATACCTACGTTTAACAAACCTACACATTTTGCACATGTACCCCAGAACTTAAAGTATAATAAAAATAAATAAATAAATAGAAGAAAAGAAAATTGTAAGTTGGGTTTTCTTTATAATAGTCTTCTTTTGTGCCAGCTCTGCTCTAATATATCTCTGTGGAAATACAGGGTTATTTATATATACATTGGCTTCTTATTTTCTTTAATTGTGAAGTTAATCTATTTGCTTAGGAGCTGGAGAGACCTATGATGCAACTAAAGGGAATAAGGAAGTGGATGCTGAACTGAATGTAGTTTTCCTATTTAAGAATGATATATACCTATGTATATCTCTCTATCATTTCAATCTCTATCTTTAATCATAAACAGCATAGGCATTGACTTGTCAGAATAGATTTCTCTGTAGGTACAAATCATTAACATTTTACTTGTTAGATTATGGGGTTGCTGGAAAGAAAGAGGGAAACTTAGGTGGTCTAGAAGTATTTCAACTTTTTAACAACTGGTACAACCATCTTAGTGAATACTAGCTTAGTACTAGCTCTGACTTTTCCTTTAATTAGCTTTGGTTTGTTTATTTTGATTTTGTAAGCAGCTGGGGGCAGAACATGAAAATGATAACAGGTTTTGTTTTTCCTCTACACTAAAAATATGGGTAAGGATGGAAGTTTAGAGAGACCCTGGATTGGGTGAATATAGTCAGGGCCAAGGAAACTTTTGCAAACCAAATGGCATTTCTTTTGGAGGTCTCCTGATTTTAAAAGTTGTTTGCGAGAGTGATTTATTTGCAAAAAGATAGTGCAGGAAAGGTTTTTAAAAAGTCTTTGCTGTTGTAGATCACCCAAACAGTGTAAAATTTCCTAGGATTAGGTATGATTTCCAGACTTACTGTTTAGTTATTAAAAGACTCATTGGTCTTTTTAAGAGGGTCAATGGAATTTAAAAAAAATGGGAAAGGTCTTTTTACACTCTATTTACTTCAAACAGACCAGATATGCCAAGAAAATGTTCGCAAGTCTGTGTCTTACAAGGTAGACAGATTTGAGCTGTCTGGACCAGTAATGTTTATCATTTTGCTGTTTTTATGTTGCTGCTCCTTATGGTAGGCTCCTATCATCGTTCTTTTTCAGAGTAGTAAAAAGAAAGTAGAAATAAAAACAAAGCTTTTTTTTATTTCTAAACTTTAATTAAATCAGAGAGATTCAAAAGTATGATGATATTTCTTTTTACAGAATTGTACAATGAGTCCTAGTCCCCAGCAATCCTATAACCTAGCATATATATGTTTTTGGTTAGAAGTAGAACATAAGTATTATTCATGGTCCACTTAAGATAAGAGACATTCTCTTCCTTTTGCTGTAGTATGCAGCAAGGCCCAGCCTATTAAGAGCGGTTCTAGCAATAAGGTTTTCTTTTGTGGGCCGCCCACCCTCTTAGCATCCAATCTACATTCATACTTTTCCTCCTAAATCACCATTTCTGTCAAAAGGTAGCTTTCCCATTTGAATTCACCCCAGTGAGTACCCCATACTTGGAATCCCTTTAGCAAGTAGTTGGCACCATATCAAATTGTGATTATAGATTACTGACTAGACTTTATTTTTCAGAAATGAACCTTCCTATGGGAGTTCATTTATTTATTCATTCATTTACTCAACAAATATTTCCTGGGCATCTGTTATATACACTATGTTTCTCATTTGGGGGGCTGAATACTTATTGGATGAATGAATTAATAGATATAATGCTATTTGTTGGTGCAGAGCATCCAGCAATAACACACTTATTGATCTCGTGGGCAAAGGAGATAGATATTAAAAACTATATACATTAATTTTTATATTACATATTTGATTATTTGTGACTAATTAGTTATCATTACTATAGGAGCTATGAAGCAAAAGCATATGGCATGCTGACAATGTTGGAGAGGAAGACCTAACCTAGTCTAGGGAGTGAGGACTGGTACCTCTGAGGAAGTGTCATTTTAAGATGAGACCTGAAGGATGAGTAGACTTCACACTGGTAAAATTTCAGTGGGGAGCATTTACAGTTCTCCAAACATTCTGACATCTTTACATCTCTTGAGTTCAGCATAGTACCTTGTACTACATAGGCACTCAATAATAAGAATAAATAAGTCTAAAATTTAATTTAATTTATTAATTAAAATAGTTTTCTGAGTGTTAGGCATGGGGTCAGGTGGGTACCAAGGAAGTGGTGTCCGGGGAGGGAGAAGAATTTCCTACAGCATCCCCTGCAAATACCATTGGCTGTCTTCAGAGTCCTCCGCACTGCTGCCTAATGTTCTCTCAGCAAGTATACAGAGCTGCCTCTTCAGTCAAAATGAGTCCATTGGCACAAACTTCCTCAACTTCCTACATCCACTCTGCAAACTTCCTTTCTCTGCCCTCAGCCTCCTCTGATCTTATGTCTAATCTGGGAAGCCAAGTCATCTCTTCCCTCTCCCAGACTGATTTCCCTACCTGTGCACTTGATCCAATTCTCTTGACTCTCTTCGGGGCTGTGTTCAGACTGTTGAATCTAAACAAATCCTCTATTTTGCTTATGTCCTTGGTGGAATTCAGCTCCGCTGACCACATTTTATTCCAGCCTTCGAGCCTCTTTTTGTGATAGCACAGATCCTTGGTCCTCCTTCAGATGATGAATATTCTGTTCTTCTCAGTTGCTTTTCTTGGCTTCTCCTCCCACACTTGCACCTAACATGTTGGGAGATCAGCAGCCTCTATCCCCTGCCTTATTTTCTCCATGCTCCTTGAGAGATCTTATTTATTCCCCTTGTTCAGACTGCCACTGATAAGCACCTGACACCCAAATCCACAGCTCCAGTCCAGGCTTCATTCCTAGTCTCCAAAATGATTTATTTAACTGCCTTCTGTTTATCCCAACTTGTATTTTGTACAGTTGCTTCAAATTTGTTATGTCCAAAATGGAGCTCATTTTTATCCCCACAAACCAAACCTGTTCTTATTGCATTGTCTCCCTTGGTATAAAACACTGCTTTACCCAGCCGGAAAACTGACAGTCTCCTGTGACTCTGCCCTTCTCTCTCTCTCTTTTGTTTTTACTAAAACCTAATTTAAGAACAAGTCAGAATGTCTCCTTTATACCCCTCCTATTCATCTCTTTTGCTACTGATTTACTTTTGTCTTTCCTAATTTGATATCTGGATTATTGCAGCAGCTTCTGAGACCTCTCCTTTCAGTCTTGCGGGTCTCCAATCCATTCTCCCTGCTGCTGTTAGAGTGTTCTTTCCTAAATAGAAATCTAGTCATGTCTCTTTTACTTTAACCTCTTCCATGAGTCTCCACAGCTAAGATTAAATTCCAGGCTTTTTAGATGGCTTTTAAGTTGTTTCATATCTGGTTTTACCTTTTTAATAAATGTTCCAACGTATGCTATTGTTCCTCATACCGTTTGACACTTTTGTGTTCTTCACCTGTGTTTTCTTCTATCTGCAAAGCTGGTTTCTCTTTACCATGTAAATAGTTGGGCCCTCCTTAATATTTAGTGCAAGGATCAGGCGTTTCCCAGGTGGAGATACACATGGACATCTGTATATGTGAGACTGACATCATTTACTCATATACACCCAGGACATAAATCACCCAACTAATTTAAGGGTCGGGGATGGAAATGTACATATTTTAAGACTTTTTAGTATCTTTGGTTATGTGTATACCATCCTTGAATTATCAGGAATAGCAACACAAGAGTCCTAACACATTGGTTAGGAGCTCTTTCACATAGGAGGTCCACAGTAAAAACTGATGGTTAAGCAATTGCCTGACACCAGGCTTTCATAGCTCAATGATTCAAGAGTGGGGGTGGGCTGATAGTGGGGAGAGTGCTATGCATAAAGCTGTGAGGCCCCAAAGAAGGGTCAATTAAAAATAGAAGGCTTTGAGTCTGTTGTTGATTTTCTCATTCAGTGTCTTAGAATATTGGTAGAGCACAGTGGCACCTAGCCCTCAGGTATCAGATACCTCTGGTGGCAAGGCAACGAGTAGAAGTTGGGTCTTCCTGGCTAGTCTGTGTCTCTTATTTTGGCAAAGTAAATCTACAGGTAAAAGGGCAAGTTTATTATCTTAAAGCTATTCCATGGTCTTACTCTTAGTGAAGATGAAAGAAAAAGTGGCATGAAAAGAAAACAGATACCTTTTAGAGTCTGAGGACACACAGACTCCTGGGGGAAAGTCTGTTTTGTGACTGTGAGAATGCCCGCTGAACTCGAAGAAAGCTCCAGAAGTATACTTAGTTTTTTTTTGTAGTTGATAGAGTGAAAAGCAGTTGGGATAGAGATGAAAGCCATGTTAAATAGAATAGAAGGCTTGATTCTTTCTAAGTATGTAGTGCAATTTGCTAATAAAACCACTTATTTATTTTAGTAAAGCCATAGGTTTAGCCAGACTTTGGTTTTATAGGTTTAATATAATTTCAGCATCATTTATTATAATCTAGCTCTTAAAGTTTTTGACCTCAAGAATCTTGAGAAGAAATAAAGTAGAAAATACATTGGACATCTAAAAAGTGGAGATGAAATTTTCAGTGGAAGTTTCACAGTAAAGAGTAAGTTGGAAGCAGATTTCAGCTTTGTTCTCAAATTATTTTAGTCTGAGAGAGTTTTTAGAGTAACAAACCTATTTGCTTGGCTGTGTAAAATGTCAAACTCTAGGCAGGCAGTCAAACTCCCTAATCCTGTTAGGTTTCCTCCCTTGAATAGAAAGCAAAAAGCCGAGGGACTTGGTAGGGCTGCTCTGGAGAATAATTTTAAATTAGTGTGACTTTGAAGTAGAGCTCCTGTTGATCCCACTAAATCTCTACTAGAGAAGAATAGCCGCCACCTAATTACTGAGGTTTAAAGTGTTACACAGCAGAAACACTATTTATTAGAATGACTTGAGAAACACTGCTCTTGCCATCAGCACTCCTTCTTGGCAGCTCAATACTTAGATTGCTTGCATCACTCTCAAACCTGCCCTGTTGTAGAGCTTCCGTTTAATCCATCCAGATGGAGAATCTTGCATGTCAAAGGAATCTCAGGTCCACCTAGCTTCTCTCTCAGGAATCCATTTACAGATAAAGAAAAGCCAACTATTTCCTCATCTCTGTGCTAAAGCAATATAGGGTTTTCGAACTCTATATTGCAGACATGAAACCATTAAATTGATTCTATAGTTTTTTTGTTGTTAAAGTTTTTTAAATTATCATTATACTTTAAGTTCTGGGATACATGTGCAGAACCTGCAGGTTTGTTACACAGGTATACACATGCCATGGTGATTTGCTGAACCCATCAACTCATTATCTACATTAGGTATTTCTCTTAATGCTGTTTCTCCTCTACCCCCCTCACTCCACTGAGAGGCCCCAAAGTGTGATGTTCCCCTCCCTGTGTCCATGTGTTCTCATTGTTCAACTCCCACTTATGAGTGAGAACATGTGGTGTTTGCTTTTCTATTCCTGTGTTAATTTGCTGAGAATGATGGTTTCTAGCTTCATCCATGTCCCTGCAAAGGACAGGAACTCATCCTTTTTTATGGCTGCATAGTATTCCATGGTGTATATGTGTCATATTTTCTTTCTCTTTTTCCCTTTCCTCCTTTCCCTCCCTCCCTGCCTGCCTCCCTGCCTCCCTCCCTCCCTCCCTTCCTTCCTTTGCTTTAAGTTTTAATGTTTCTTTTCCTAAGACAGCCTAGCTTGCACTCTACTTGGATAAATTTTACAAGCTAGTTTTCTAGTGCTTCTAGTTTTAAACTTTAAACATGTTTCTGATGACAAGGAATGCTGCAGAAATAACTCTAGTTCAACAAAGAGTTATAATCACAAAATGTTTATCCATTCTACAGTGTTTCAGAATTACCAGTCTATTTTTAAACACAAAGTAGATATAGATGCTAATGGTGGTCAATCTGATATGTTTCTCATAGCAAACTGTTGTTCATACAACACTCGTGCTGAAAGGGGACGGCACAGGATTTCCTACAATAGAGAGTTCTTTTTTGTACAAATTAATTTATGTCACATTTAATTTAGTGTGTATAACCTCAAAACTGAAGTATTATTCCAACTTATAAAAACCACTGCATAACTTTTATGCAAGTTTTAAAAATACAAAGTTTTCTCCCTAAAGTGGCTTAAAATAGGTTATTCATCGCTGCCTACATCTAAGATAAAGAGATTCTAAACCAAATTTAATAGTTTAGGCATATTATTAAAGGTGTTCTAACCATTACTAGATTTGTACATCTACTCAAACCTCTTCATTGGTCTTTATTCAGCTGTACATATGTGCCAAGTTCCATTTTGGAAGTTTCCACATCATTTTCATATAAAACAAAGTTTGAAAGCAAGTAACATTTAAACACAGTACAGTATTCTACCACAACTAAACCTTTATTTTTCTTTATAGCACTCAACAAAATCTAAAAATGAACTATACTATAGATTTACCTCATGCAAATATCTTTATGTTATCTCTGAAATTGAAAAGGATGGCCTTTTAAGCACATTTTACTGTTTTATACTATTATGGCAACTTGTGTATTGCAACATAGTCCATTTTGAGGAAAATTTATAATTTATTTCATGGAAAAATCTACACAAATTAGTTTTGATGATATGGAAAGCTTTTCATAGCATCAAATATTCATCTGGTGCAAATGCACAGGGAAACCTTCCTGAAAAGTTCTCCAACTTGAGAAGCAACTAAAAGAATGATGTACTAGGTAAAGTAAATAAAAGTTAAAAAAAAAAAAAAAGGTGTGTGGTTGGGGGAAGGAGGCAGGAAAGGGAAAAATAGAAAGCATAGGCTGCAAAGTAAACCAGTATCTGCTGCTAAACCAGTCTTTGTTTTCATGTCCAGTGTATATTAACATGTATAAATCTCATTTTGATGATTTACTAGGTTCGTTATCAGTCCCCTGAAGGTGAATCAAGCTTGCATGTGTTCACATACAGCATCACAACCACACTGTTGTACACAATACAAAATACACTCCAGGACTAGGAGTGTGTACAAAATACACTCCAGGACTAGGAGTCTGCTTCATGAGTGAAGAGCCCTAGATTTCAAAGATGAACCTGGCTGTCCATCACTGAGCCAGACATTCATTCAACATTATCCATTCACACAGTGCTTCATAGCAAGACCTGGGCTCATTTTTCTTTGCCTTACATGAGCAGCCTATTCTCTTTTATGCTTTTATGCTTGAAGGTGACAGTACTGCACTTTCCCCTCAACTGATACAGAGTAAGTCAATCTTCTTTCTTAGGTGCTGATGATCTGTGACTTGTAGCCTTTTTTACTTTCAACAACGTAAATAATCATTCATGTAAAGTTTTCATTACATTTTGCTACTCGTTCCCACTTGCACCCACTAGCCATCTTGACTTCATTTGGATATTTTCTGAAATTCCAAATGAAATCTTCACATTTTCTTTCCCGATTTAATGCTGCAGCAGATCCCATGAGCCAAGCTTGATGGATCAAAACTTTATAAGTGTGTGTGTGTGCGTGTGTGTGTGTGTGTGTGTGCGTGTGTGTATACATATGTATAAATATATATATCTCAGTGCTGCATTGTACCTAAAATCCACAACTTTCACAATATCTTTCTAAAACTGGAACCCTTCTGTTGATATATTGGCAGATGAATTGAAACCAAATGTTCCCCCTTGAATTGCTTCTGGAACAAAGCTAGGGTATTTATCAATATCATCTGTAGAGAAGAACTGATCAGTGATATCATAGGCCAATTTGTAGATGTCTTCATTTTCATGATTTTGAAGTTCAATTTTCTACAGCCCTCTGCATTCTTCAATAAGATTGCCTATGGTTTCTGCCTCATCTTCAGCCATTTTAAATACATTACTTAGTCCATCGAGTACTACTTGCACAACTTGTACCTCTTTTACAGTTAGCATTGCAAAAAGATGAGATAACATTTTGTTGGATAAGGTAAGCCACTTGATCTTTCCTTCCGTTAATTGTGTTGTTACCTAAGGCCCAAGCAGCTTCTTTCTGAGTGCCAAAATCCCCCTTTTGAGAGCTGGTGTATAAATCATCTATCTTTACCTGCTATTATTTCAGTGTACATTTCCTAAGAGCAAAAATATTCTCATGTACATTCACAGTAGAGTGAATTATCAGCAGCTTTGGGACATTTAATATTGACATAGCACTTTAATATACAACCCGTATTCCAGTTCTGCCAATTCTCCCAATAACGTCTTTTACAGCATTTCCTCCTCCCCAGTACAATTTGAAAACTGAAACCATATATTGCTTTCAGTTGTCATATCTCTTTAGTTGCCTTTCTTTGTCTTTTATTCCATTTCTGTATTGCGATATTTTGGAAAATACAGGCCAGATGGCACATCCAGACTATGGAATGTTATTCAACACTAAAAAATGAGCTATCAAGTCATAAAAAGACATGGGGGAAACTTAAATGCATATTACTAAGTGAAACAAGCTGATTTGAATAGGATACACACTGTACAATTCCAAGTATAGGACATTTTAGAAAGCAAAACTATGGAGACAATAAAAAGATCAGTTGTTGCCACAGATTGGGATGGGGGAGGGATAAATAGAGCACATAGGACTTTTAGGGCAGTGGTACTACTCTGAATGATACTACAATGATGAATACATGTCATTATACATTTGTTCAAACTCATGGAATATAAAACACTGATATGGGTTGACTCTGTGTCCACACCCAAATCTCAGGTTGACTTGTAATCCCTACATGTCAGAGGAGAGACCTTGTGGGAGGTGATTGAATCATGGTAGGGCAGATTTTCCCTATGCTGTTCTCATAATAGTGATGAATGAACTTCTCATAAGATATGGTGGTTTAAAAGTGTGATACATCCCCCGTCACTCTCTACGTCTCCTGCTCCACTTTTGTAAAAATGTATGTGCTTCCCTTTTGCCTTCCACCATAATTGTAAGTTTCCTGAGGCCTCCTAGTCATGCTTCTTCTTAAGCCTGCATAACTGTGAGTTAATTAAGCCTCTTTATAAATTACCTAGTCTCAGTAGCTATTTATAACAGTGTGAGAATGGACTAATGCAAACACCAAGAGTGAATTGTAATCTAAAAATATGGACTTTGGGTGGTAATAACATGTCAATGTAAGCTCATCTATTGTAACCAATATACCACGCTCGGGGGAGGCGGTCTGTTGATAATAGGAGAGGCTAGGCATGTGTGGGGGCACAAGGTATAAAGAAAATCTCTATGCCACTGTTCAATTTTGCTGTGAACATAAAACAGCTCTTAAAGTATGCTTTTTTTTTTTTTTTAAAAAAAAGAATACATGACAGTAATTTTAGAGAATGATCCTCAAGTTTTGGTTTCCGTGATGTTTCCTCATGATTAGATTTAGTTTTTACTTTATTTTGGTGGGAAATGAAATAAAAACTAGACTAGTGTTAGGATAACAGGATAGCCATGTGGAAAAAGATACACATTAGATAAATTCTAAATGTATTTGAGATTTACCATACAAATGAAACTATACAATTATCAGCTAAAAACATGGATGAATTTCTCTATAACTTAGGAATGAGAAAAAAAATTTTAGTTTCAAAATATATAAGCAATATGAGTTGATAAACATGAAACAAAAACCTGTTTTTGTGCCCCTGCTCCCAAAATAAGTAAAATGGCAAAATGGCAAAATATTTGCAACTTCTGTCACAGATAAAGGATTAATATTCTATGATTTCAAGGGATTCTACATAGGAAAAAAAAAGACCAAAAATTCTACAGAAAAATAAATGAGATATTGATAACTCACAGCAATTTAAATAGCCTTTAGAAATGTGAAAAGATAGGTAGTCTTATTTATAATAAAATAAATGTAAATTTAAACTATACTAAGATATAAATTCTCAGCTATCACACTGGCAGCAATTCAAAAGTTTTACTTTCAATTCTGTCAGTTTGTGGAGAAATAAGTACTCAGGCATTTTGTGTGGGAATACAAACTATTGCAGACTTTTGACAGTATTTAGCAAAATTATGTATGTACTTAGTTTTTGACAAATCAATTTTACTTCTAGAAATCTATCCCAAAGACAAAAATAAGCACCCAAGTTAGGCACAGAACAATGTATTAATGTAATGTTTGTAACCAAAAGGTTAGAAACAACCTGTGCCCACCAACAGAGGACTGGTTGACTAAATTTTGGTACAGTCACTCAGTGGAGTACTATGTAGTTATACAAATAAATGAGGAGGTCTATATAACTATAAAAAAGTAAAGTAAGTAAATATGTTTATATACTTTCATGATCACTAGGATATATTATTAATATATTGCTAACTGAAAAAAGCAAATATAAGTGATATATATTCCTTTCTTGGATCTATGTATATACATACATATAGTCTAATATAAATTCTAATGTTGAAAGGATACTCAAAAATGAAAAAAGTTACAAATTATGTCTGAATCTGTAGATTTGACTTTGAAACTATGTATATATTTTATATAGTTATGAAATGAAGTAAAATTTAAAAAATCTATAAAATAGCAAATAAAAAATAAAACCAATGAATCCAGTTGAGTATCAAGTTGATGACATCACCACATAAAGGTCTATTCCAAGAGACTTTAAAACCCAATACTTTACAACATATCCCTAGTGGTATATACACTTAAAGACTATAAAGATTTATACAACATCTAGGCTATAGATTGTCATTGTGTTCTTAATAATAGTATTGTTATTCTGAAACTATTATGCATGTATAATATACAACAAACAGAATAATTATGTAAATGTTTATGGTTAACCAGTATTTTAAAAATTTTTAAAATTATACTTTAAGTCTGGGGTACATGTACAGAATGTGCAGGTATGTTACATAGGTAGACATGTGCCATGGTGGTTTGCTGCACTCATCAACCTGTCACCTACATTAGGTATTTCTCCTAATAGTATCCCTCCCCTACCCCCTACCCCCTGACAGGCACTAGTGTGTGATGTTCCCCTCCCTGTGTCCCTGTGTTCTCATTGTTCAACTCCCGCTTATGAGTGAAAACATGCTGTGTTTGGTTTTCTGTTCCTGTGTTAGTTTACTGAGCATGATGATTTCCAACTTCACCCATGTCCCTGCAAAGGACATGAACTCATCATTTTTTAATGGTTGCATAGTATTCTATGGTGTATATGTGCCACATTTTCTTTATCCAGTCTATCATTGATGGACATTTGGGTTGGTTCCAGGTCTTTACTATTATGAACAGTGCTGCAATAAGCATACATATGCATGTGTCTTTATAGTAGAATAATTTATAATCCTTTGGGTATATACCTAGTAATGGGATTGCTGGATCAAATGGTATTTCTAGTTCTAGATCCTTGAGGAATCTCCACACTGTCTTCCACAATGGTTGAACTAATTTACACTCCCACCAACAGTGTAAAAGTGTTCCTATTTCTCCATATCCTCTGCAGTATCTGTTGTTTCCTGACTTTTTAAAGATCACCATTCTAACTGGCACAAGATAGTATCTCATTGTGGTTTTGATTTACATTTCTCTAATGACCGGTGATGATAAGCTTTTTTTCATATGTTTGTTGGCTGCATAAATGTCTTCTTTTGAGAAGTGTCTCTTCATATCCTTCACCCACTTTTTGATAGGGTTGTTTGTTTGTTTTTTCTTATATATTTGTTTAAGTTATTTGTAGATTCTGGATATTAGCCCTTTGTCAGATGGATAGATTACAAAATTTTTCTCCCATTCTGTAGGTTGCCTATTGACTCTGTTGATAGTTTCTTTGCTGTACAGAAGCTCTTTAGTTTAAGTAGATCTCATTTGTCAATTTTGACTTTTGTTGCCATTTTTGGTGTTTTAAGTAATGAATTTTTTGCCCATGCCTATGTCCTGAACGGTATTGCCTAGTTTTTCTTCTAGAGTTTTTATGGCTTTAGGTTTTACATTTAAGTCTTTAATCCATCTTGAGTTAATTTTTGTATAAGGTATAAGAAAGGAATCCTGTTTCAGCTCTCTGCCTATAGCTAGCCAGTTTTCCCAACACCATTTATTAAATAGGGAACTCTTTCCCCATTGTTTGTTTTTGTCAGGTTTGTCAAGGATCAGATGGTTGTAGATGTGTGATGTTATTTCTGAGTCCTCTGTTCTGTTCCATTGGTCTATATATCTGTTTTGATATCAGTACCATGCAGTTTTGATTACTGTAGCCTTGTAGTATTGGAAGTTCTGGCCAGGGCAATCAGGGAAGAGAAAGAAATAAAGGGTATTCAGTTAGGAAAAGAGGAAGTCAAATTGTCTCTGTTGCAGATGACATGATTGTATATTTAGAAAACCCCATTGTCTGAGCCCAAAATCTCCTTCAGCTGTTAAGCAACTTTAGCAAAATCTTAGGATACAAAATCAACGTGCAAAAATCATTAGGCATTCCTATACACCAGTAATAGACAAACAGACAGCCAAATCATGAGTGAACTCTCATTCACAATTGCTACAAAGAGAATAAAATGCCTAGGAATATAACTTACAAAGGATGTAAAGGACCTCTTCAAGAACTACAAACCACTGCTCAAGGAAATAAGAGAGGACACAAACAAATGTAAAAACATTCCATGCTCATGAATAGGAAGAATCGGTATTGTGGAAATGGCCATGCTGCCCAAAGTAATTTACAGATTTAATGCTATCCCCGTAAAGCTACCAGTAACTTTCTTCACAGAATTGGAAAAAAACTGCTTTAATTATCACATGGAACCAAAAAGAACCCACATAGCCAAAACAATTCTAAGCAAAAAGAATCAAGCTAGAGGCATCATGCTACCTGACCTCAAACTATACTACAAGGTTAACCACTATTTTTTAGCATAAGAGAAAAGAAATACAAATATAAAATTAAAGAAGTTAAGTAAAAATGCTATTATTGTGCATTTAAATAGAAAGCATCAGTATTCAGTCTGGGAAATATTATGGCACCCTATCTTTATTAAAAAAAAATTAGCCAAATAGGGTGGTGGTGCTCTGGAGAATGAGGCAGGAGGATCACTTGAGCCTGACATGTTGAGGCTGCAGTGAGCCGTGATAGCACCACAGCATTCCAGCTTGGGTGACAGAGTGAGACCCTATCTCAAAA
>NW_016107733.1:1288117-1321173 GCF_001604975.1 Cebus imitator | reverse complement strand
AGTGGATTGTGGTGGTACGTGTTGGTAGTTCTAGCTACTTGGGAGGCTGAGGCAGAAGGATTTTTTGAGGCCAGGAGATGGAGGCTACCGTGAGCCTCATTCATGCCACTGCACCCCAGCTTGGGGTGCAGCAAGCTGCAAGACTTTATCTCAAAAAACATTTTTTCTAGCTTTGTCTATTGAGAAATTCTAAAAATGACCAACCCAGTAGCATGGAGCACCCTAGACACCACATTGTAGGTTCTAAATACCATTTCCCAATGAAGAGAACTGGGGTTCTTTAGAGAAGTCTAACTCCAGGTCTGTAATAGAAAATGTACAAGATGAACCTGAAACATATTATAGCATAAAGCAAGGGATTAATGAAAGAATATGGGATCCTGAGAAAAGAACTCAAGAGCCAACTCAAAGACATTGTCATTTGTTAAAAATGAGACAATTTGAGCACCAATAAACAGTAAACTAATAACTGAAATAAATCAAATTATACAAAATGCTTTAAAATTAATGAGTTTATGACAATACTAAGAAATAAAAACAAAAAATCCTTTTGAGGTTGCTAGGGAACTAACTCATTATTCTGAAAAATGATAAAGGGAAATAATTGAGAATTTTCTCTTCTTTTCTTTACAAGCCATATCTCAGGTTAATCAAATAGCTGATGACGAAGCATTTCTCTTTAAATAAGTATTCATAACAGACAAAGAAAAGATAGATGGAGAATATCATCATTTTGCAGCCATTAATGAGACTATCCAGGCTGATCTGTAATGGCTGCTAACATCCCAAAAAGAGAGGCAACCAGATATAAAATGCCCCCGTGATCCCCATGTTTAACCTTTAAACTCATGAAGTATCTTGTCAGAAAGTCAGACCTGAATGTAATCAACCCATTAGACCTAACAAATAGTTTTCAGGAAAAAGCAGGGGAGGGGGAACATCTTAAATGACATCATGAGGATACAGCCAGCAAAACCTAGTATGTGAACAATGTTTCAGGAAAAAAGCCTGATTTCTTCAATGACAAATTGTGTGTGGAGGGGTGGGCAGATACAGGGGAAGAAAGAACGCTGTAGACTGAGATATGAGATGTGTCAGTTGCAGTACATGGATCTTGATTTGAAAAAACAATAAAAAATATTAGGAGACAATCAGGGAAGCTCAGTTACTGACTGGGTATTTGTTGGTGTTACAGAATTATTTTTCAGTTTTTATGTATGTTAATGGCCATGTTAAAAAAGGGCCCTTATCCTTCAAAGATGCAGATGGAAATATTTACAGATTAATACGTTTACAGATGAGATGATGTGATGTCTGGGATTTGTCTTAAGGAATGCAATATTGGCAGAGGGCGTGTGCAAAGTTAGAGATGAAATGTGATAGGACATTATTTGATAATTGTTGAAGCTAGGTAATAAATGGAAGGTCCATTGTAATAGTCTCTCTAGTTTTGCTTGTGTTTGACATTTTCTATTAAAAAAGGGGAGTACTAAGAGATAAGACTTTTTTTCACCCTAGTTAAACCATGAAATAAGCTGACCCTTTTTAAAAATTATTAAATGAGAAGCTTAACTGATATTTTGGAATTTTCAAAGTACAATGAAGAAGGCAGGTGTATCCCTAGAAACTACACCATAGGTCTTCTTGGAGGTGTCACATGCACTTGATGTCTTCTAGCTCATTTTTGCTAAAATGTGTTCCCCCTAGGACCCTGAGAGGAGTGCTTGTGATTTCACATCTGAGGTCAACTCTTGCAACTCTTTCTTAGAGGGCTGCACCAAGGCAGTGTGTTGAGTTGAGGGGCTTGGCTATGCATTGTCTGTTAATTCAGAGTGTGACGGGTGTGCAGCTCTTTCTCTGATTCCTTTTCAGATGTGTTTCTGACTCCCCAAGTGCAGAATAAGGGTCAGGTGAGCTTCTTATCAGGAGCCATGCTAAGACCTCCATCTTATTTAGCTCAGTGAGGCTGTCAACTGGAATTGTTTTCCTGAAGGGAAAAATATATTTCCCTTTACTATTGCCAGAGCCATTTGTTCCCACCAATGGTATTTTAATTGCATACCAAGCAGCTGTCTACATATTTTGTTGCCCAACATGTCTAAATTTGTCACAAAATGATTCCAGTGTATTTTCTTTTTGAGCAATGGAATAGAGTATTGTAAAGGAGAATGTGTTATACAGATATATATCAGGGTGAGGTCCCTGTCTGGAACTGATACGATGAGTAACTTATTTTGACATCAAAAATTAAATGTTTTGAAATGGTACAGTGTTTTCTTTCATGCATTTGGAGGCAATATTACAGGATGTATAAATCTTTGCTATGGTACAGTTGAGAAAATTTGCCATCTTTAGACTATTTCTGTTTTGATGATATAGTCTAGAAATAAAACTAGGTATGTTTGTCTTACCCCATTTTATTACCTATTCCCATGGGTAGCTGAGGGCATATTCCCACAAATGGAGGTTCTCAAAATGTCCTCTGGGCCTGACTTAACTTGAGAAATAAGGCTCAAAACTATTGGACTATTGTTGGGGTTGGGGCCAGGGAGCTAATTCAGAACTAGCATCCAGATATTTTCCATACTTGCCCTGGTTAAATATGTTGATATTGGCCTGTGCTTGCCAGTTGCTCTGTCACACATTCAGAACTTTTTAACCCTCAGCAAGTATGTTCAGAAGGTGCAATCAATGTTAAATATAGGACAATGGCCTGACCCAAGTGTGTGGGTAGTGACTTGGAAACACCTGTGTCTTGATTTGGGGTCAGAGTTGAGCCTGATGAAGTGTCTGGAATTCCATTCTGAGCTCATGTAATTTAAGGATTATCTGTTTTAAATGCATCATTTCATCTTGGAGAAGGAATAAGTAGAAAGAAATCTTCATTTATTTTTAAATATTGTGTTATTGAGATGGGACAAACATGTCATCAAAATGATTCAAAAGTTTGATTAAAAAGCCAAAAACAAAACAGAATTTTATGATCAAAAGTAGTTAAACTGATAGAAATTAGCACATCCATTTATTCACGTACAGAGTAGAGGCTCTGACACTTTTCAACATTGAGTCAAGTGTAAGGAAACAGTGAGGGAGACAGTTTCTCTCTCCAAAGAGTTATCACAATAGGAAACCTGACAGTGATACTGCCACACCTTTGGTGTTCATGATTTTGACTCTTCTTGTGTTATCCTCAAGGCCTGACATGAAGCCATTTAGAATTGTGCAGAGGGACAGATCATGGTGGGTGGAGGTGGGGTGGTCATGGAAGTGACTGTGCTCAGCAGACTCCTCCTCCACCCTCTGTACATATACATCAGCCCTTTTAGAACTCAGTTTTGTTATTATCTACTCCAGTACAAATTTTATAGTAGACAATCTATTATATTCAGGGCTTTGCTGGTGTATGAAGATTTCGGGAATGCAAAGCTGGGAGTGGGACAGGTAAGGGCACTATGGCAGCCGACAGGAAAAGCACTGATCCAGGCTGGATACATCAGAGAAGGCCCTATGGAAGACAAAATGTTCATGCTAAGCCCCGTAGAACTGACAGGAGTGGGGCAGAGAAATGCATAGTAGGCAATCACTGAATATCTGGAATGAATTTTGCAATCCTTGCAGAGGAAGCAGCATGTTGAGAGAACCAGAGGGTGAACAGAATGGCAAATTTTGGAAGAGAGTTAGTAGTTCAGCGAGTCAACATTTGACAAATATTTATTGAGCATCTGCTATGTGCTAGATTCTGTTGTAGGGATTGGAGATATAATGGTGAACAAGATAGAAAATTTCCTGTTTTTACAGAGCTTGGGGAGAAGGACTGTATTAAACTAACAATAAACAAGATAATTTTAGGCAGAATTATATGAGGTTGTGCCAGAGTGATTAGGAATAAGGCTAATAACTTAATGGCTGTTAAATATTATCAAAAGCCATGACTTTTACATCAAAAATAATGATTATTTATTCAGAAGATTGAATGTCTAATTATACTTTAGAGGAACTTTTATGCTATGGCAGAAGAGTCCTTTTGACTGTCCCTCAAATTGCCAAAAGTAACACTGATCTTGCCCATGGCAATGGTGGGGGCATAGGCAGGTGATGAGAAGGAAGAAGGTATCAAGGAAATGAAGAAGAGGGAGAGAGAGTAGCAGAAAGAGTGAGTAAAAAGACCACAGTGCATGTTGTGGAGTGGATTATTAATAATAACTACTAGTGTTTTTTGAGTGCTCATCATTGGCCAGGCACTGTGCTAAGTGATTTAAATCTGTTAACCCTATTTTCAGTACAATGCTGTGAGGGAGTTACTATTATTATCCTTATTTTATGGGTAAGAAAACTGAGACAGAATATGCAGAAAATTGAAACTGGACCCCTTCCTTATATTATATACAAAAATAAAGTCAAGATGAATTTAAAAACTCAAATGTAAAACCTAGAATTATAAAACCCTGGAAGATAGCCTAGACAACACTATTCTAGACAGGACCTGGAGAAGATTTCATGACAAGGGCTCCAAAAGCAATTGCAACAAGAACAAAAGTTCACCAGTGGGACCTAACTAAAGAGCTTCCATTCAGCAAAAACAACAACAATAAAAAAAAAAGAAAAGAAAGAAAAAGAAAAACAACTATCAACAGAGTAAACAGACAACCTACAGAATGAAAGAAAATATTTGAAAACTATGCATCTGATGAAAGTCTAATATCCAGAATCTCTAAGAAACTTAAACACATTTACAAACAAAAAACAACCCCATTAAAAAGAGGGCAAAGGACATGAACACTTCTTGAAAGACACACATGTGGCCAACAAACATGAAAAAATTCTCAACATCACTAATCATTAGAGAAATACAAATCAAAACCACAATGAGATACTATCTCACACCAGTCAGAATGGCTATTACTAAAAAGTGAAAAACAAAACAAAACAGACGTTGGCAAGGTTATAGAGAAAAAAGAATGCTTATATACTACTGGTGGTAATGTAAATTAGTTCAACCATCAAGGAAAGCAGTTTGAAAGTTTCTCAAAGAACCCAAAGCACAATTACCATTTGACCCATCAATCTCATTATTGGGTATATACCCAAAGGAATATAAATCATTTTATCATAAAGACACATGCACACATATGTTCATCACAGTACTATTCACAATAGCAAAGAAATAGAATCAACCTAAATACCCATCAATGGTAGACTGGACAAAAAAAGTGGTACTTATATACCACAGAATACTATGCAGCCATGAAAAAGAACAAAATCATGTTCTTTGCAGCAACATGATGGAGCTATAGGCCATTATCCTAAGTGAAATAATGCAGGAGCAGAAAAGCAAATACCACATGTTCTCCCTTGTAAGTGGGAGTTAAACCTTGAGTACCTATGGACACAAAGAGCAAACAACAGATACCAAGGCCTATATAAGGATGAAGGGTGGGAGGAGGGTGAGGACTGAAAAACTACCTTTGGTACCATACTTTATTACTTGGGTGATGAAACAATCTGTACCTGAAACCTCCATGACATGCAATTTATGTTTACAACAAACCTGCATATGTACTCCTGAATCTGAAATGAAACTAAAAAAAGAAAACCGAGTGAGAGAGAGGTTTGATGAGTTGTCCAGAGGCATAAGGCCAAAGATGAGACTCAAAACCAGACATCCTGTCTCTGCAGCCTAAACTCCTCACCCTCCTCACCGTGAATCTCATGGCTACCCTCAATGGCTTTGGTATGCCTCAGTGGCTCCTCTGTCCTTTGTTCATCTACTGTGCACACAGAACTAGGAGACTCATTTTTGGAGTTCCAGTGTCAGCTCAAACTTGTGATTTCACAAAAGCAAGTTAAGCCTTCCTGGCATCAAAGCTTTGGACTCAAACTTCTGTTGCCTTCTAGGGATGTCACCTAGGTAGACTTTGAGGATCTTGAGACAAAGATGGAATTCCATACAGGATATTTTTAGAATCTCTGTTCTTCCCAGAAGATAAAACTCCTACCAGGATATAGATGGTCCCTCTGATTTATTTTTCAGCCCATTCCTTGACCCCTAGGATAGCCTATGAAAAAAAACCCTGGTGGTTTAGTGTTATAGAATTGAAGCCTGGAAAAGAAACAGCAAGGGTTCCCTCAGTGATGTCACATTGATGAGAATCTGGAAACAGATTTTAATGACTTTCAGAAAAGGTGAGTTCATGGCGTTATTGGGTCATTCATTCTTACGTATGTCCGTCCTGTGATCAGCACATTGTTTTCCTCTTGTACATTCTGTGACTTCATTGCAAGTAAAAAAACCCTTTCCCACCTGTGATGTACTTGAACTCTCTCCAGAATTTTCAGTTATCTAGGCTAAATGCCTAAGATTTAAATTAAATTTAAATTCTAACACAGAGCTTATTCCAGACTCTCTCTGGGAATTTTATAGTTACTTCAAACCTAAGCAGAGTGGGGAGGATTATGTGATAGACATAAGTTTTCTTTGACTGCTTTACTGAATTTACAAAATATTTCTGAAATTGCAATGTGATGTTTATAATATTAATTACTGCAAAATGATTTCTTTGCATATACATGAGCATTGATTTGAATGATGGGAGACAAGTAAAACCACAATATTATTACTGATATGATGCTACACAGAGGACAGAGCTGGGTTTGGGCAGCAGAGGCCTGAATTCTGGCTCCATGACTCACTAACCGACCTTGAACCAGTCACTTAAATATTCCACAGCTCAGGTTACTTAGCTGAAAATGGAAGGTTTGGATTAGATGACTTTTAAGTTCTTTCTAGTTTTAAAAGTCAGGGACTCCAAACCATTAGAAGCAGAAAGTAGAATGGTGGTTTCCAGGGACTGGGAAGGAGTGGGGGGAAGGAAAGTTGTCAATGGGTATAGAGTTTTAGTTTCGTAAAATGAAAAAGTGCTAGCAATCTGTTGAGCAACAATGTGTATATAGTTACCACTACTATACTATTTATTTAAAAATGATTAAGATGATAAATTTTATGTGTTTTTACTACAATTAAAAAGTCAGGGATTCCAGTGGACTTCCTTTTCTCGGCATCTCAGTGAAAATACTCAAAACAAAGAGGTATTTCAAAATACTGAAAATTTTAGTCATATTTATCTTAAGGTCTACATGATCTCTGATTCCCTACTCCAGAACAACACACACACACACACACACACGGGCGCACACACACACGTTTTCTGGTTGAATAACTGTAGAAATGCCCCCTTTTAAGTTCATTTTAATGGCGAAGAAGTTGTCACAGTGTTCCTAACGTGAAGATTGTTTGGCTGGATTCATTTATCTTCAGGAACTTTTCCTTCATGATGGCCTAGAAGGATTTAGGGTTTATCTCCAACATGGGAAATGTTATCTAGCAACAGTCTTCCTTAAAGCTTGTCCTCAAAACCAAGGAGCTGGCAAAGACTCACATTTGGTGTCTGAGCAAAGAGAGCTGAAGTGATTGCTCCCTCTGTTCACAGCCTATGCCTGAAGGAGGTCTCCACATTGCTTTTCAACACTTGGTTGGATCCCCAGTGTTGACATGGTGGCTCCGAGGAGAGCTGAGCTGCTTTGTGAACATCAGAGCATCAAGATCTAGCAGGAGCTGGGGGCACTTTGAGGTGGGCCAGCTTGAATGTTGTGAGCAGGAGCAGATGTTCCCAGCAACCTCCCACCCCACCCCTTTCCCTACAGTCTTTATTATTTGGTGCCAGTAATATTTTTCCATTGTGCATGTTGATATGGAATATGTTAGTGCTGCTAAAGCTCCAGAAAGTTTTAGAAAAATCTGAAAAGTCTTCTACTGAACATTTAGAAAAATCAAACCCACTGCCTGCCAAAAAAGAAAAAGAGGGATTCCACAAAGAGAGAAATGCCCTTAGCAAAGGAGAAGTGCGCTGGACTGCTGTTCTTATTGGGATGTTGTTATCCCCGCCTTATCTCTTGTAGACTGTGGAAAGCTGTGGACTAACTTGAGGCACAAATTGACTCCACGTGTTTTCCCCTGTGGTGAACTCTTGCTTTCTGATCACTCCAGGGCAGGAGAAGAGAGGCAGTGCTTGGTGGGCATGTGCTTTGTGCTAGTGGAGGGCGGGGGTGGATTCTCCAGCTGAAACCAATAAAATCCACTCAGAAGAATTCTTCACAAAGTTTGATGTGAGTTTGACAGTCCCCAAATGCTCACACAATTTCTGCAGCTGTGTAGTTCTTAAAAAAAAAAAAAAACCCAAAAAATAAGTATCAGAAAAAAAAGACCGAATTCCTCTTCCCACCCCCCGCCCCCCCCAACTCCATGACTGCCTCTGGGCATGTCATCAGAGAAGCTCCCTTCTCAGTGGTGTTAATTCATCAATCATTGCAAATACCCCTGTTCAATCATGTCTGAAGCTGGCCACATTTTTCTACTTCTTGGTAGAAGTGTGGTCAATTTCATCCCCATTGATTCCAACTGGGCAAATGGGCCCCCATTTTAGTGTGTTGAGGTATGAATGTCAGCTCCTAGAATTTTCTAATTTTGTATGTGACTAAGAAACCATTAAGGTTTTCTCCTTTCCTTGGTTTGGGTCATCTTTTAAGTTTGCACTACTGGACATATTGCAACTTGTGGAAGAATGGGTGCTGAATTGCTATCTTAAAAATGTTTTTTTCCTGTCTTTTGAGGATCACAATAAACAATGTTCTTCTCAGAAACTAGTATATGGTGTTTATAGTAGCATTATTCAACAACCTGTGTTCATCAGTAGATAAATGGATAAGCAAAATTTTAGTATATATATACAATGGAGTAATGATCTAGTCATAAAAAGGAGTGAAGTACCGATACATCGTACGATTTGGAGGACTCTTGACAACATGATGCTAACGTATTAAAATATTATGAAAAAATGAATGAAAGAAGCCAGATACAAAAGGTTACATATTGTATAATTCATTTTATATGATAAATCTGAATAGGCAAATCTATGGAGTCAGAGAACAGATTAGTGGTTCCTGGGGGATAGGGAAAAGGGAGAATGATATGGTGTGTTTTTCTGGGGTGATAAAAAAGTTCTCAAACTAGAAAGAGGGAGTGGTTGTATAACATTACAAATGCGCTAAATGCCACTGAATTGTGTGCTTTAAAATGGTTAATTGTATGTTATGTGAATTTAATCTAAAAATTTTTTTTTAATAAAAGAGATATGTTGTTTGATTTTTAGAGATGTCCTATTTTTATTTGGGTATGTACCTTTCCTTCTATGCCAACCCAGAGAGGCTCATTCTTCACATTCTACCTAAATGATCCATTTCAGGCCCTTGAACTACGTACAGGTGATATTTAGCTTATCTTCTTATATTCTCCCCCAGAAATTTATACATCCACCGCATCTCTCAATTTGCCTCTTTTTCTTAGTGATAAACATACCCTTTTCAGAGTCTGTGCATGTAGTTCAAGACTAACTCTGAGAAGAACTCTGGAAAATGGGTATAATCTCTGGAACTGACACCTCAAGATGAATACTTTATTAGCTCTTCAAAGCTTTGGAGGTCATAGTGTAACAAGTGGAACTTTAAAAAAAAAAAGCACACTGAATACCTCCTTTACTTCTGGTCTTTTATGCAATTTCCTTGGCTGATTTTTCTCTGAGGAATGTTCTAATAAAGGAAAGTGTTTTCTTCCTGCCTGTTTCTGTATTAAAGCCTCAAAGTATTGGAAAATGCTAAAATGATCCTAGTGGTAAAAGTAGATAACCCTATAAAGCCAGTAGTCATAGGGAATTGTAATTCATATTCTGGGGGTAGGATTGAGGAGGCGGTAGATGAGGATGGAGTGAGTTTGCAGGAAGGGAGTCAAGTGGGACCATTAGAAGCAGAGGAAAAGGAAGGAGGATGCGTGTTTAGAGCCTGGAGATTTTGCATGCATGATGAGTCAAGACATACTTAGGATTACTGCTCCTCTGCTTCTATTGATGATGCTACAAGAATCTCAAGATAGAATTGTACTTCAGTTTGGTAATCTGGTTCTTTACTCAGGTCTCTTTTCCTCAGGAAGCAAGGACAGCAGTTTTCCTACTTAAACCAAGGACAACTGACTTTACGAATAAACTTAACAAGTTCCATGTACCAAGGGTAAAAATAAGTTTTCTTGTTCAAGGAGAAAGGACTGCAATAGCTTGTTTTGTTTTGTTTTGTTTTGAGATGGAGCCTCACTGTGTTGCCAGGGTAGAGTGCAGTGGTTCAATCTTAGCTAAGTGCAATCGCCTCCTGGGTTCAAGCGACTCTCCTACCTCAACCTCCCGTGTAGCTGCGATATAGGTGTGTGCCACTACCCCCAGCTGACTTTTGTATTTGTAGTAGAGATGGGGTTTCACCATGTTGGCCAGGATGATCTCAACCTCCTAACCTCGTGATCTGCCCTCCTCAGCCTACCAAAGTGTTGGGATTACAGGTGTGAGTACAATAGCTTTTTAATAGCTCTCTGGACTCCAGATAACTAGTCAAGATTTAGATAAGCTAAGTGATAGTTAATCAAAAACACACATTGAATTCATCTTGAAGTGCGTGGGTTTTAAGATGACGGAGATTAGTTAACATAAGTTTGAGGAAATTCAGCAAATGCTCCTGGGGTTGAGTTTGTAGACGTAGAAATTCTTTAGGTAAGAGTTCAGATGACTCAGAAGACTCTACATCTGATCATTCATTGTTTACAAGCGCTCCTTAGTGGTATTAAAAAAGTGATCCATTCAAAAGAGTTTCAAAACAAAGCCAAGATGGGAAATTCTTAAGAGAATAAAATTTAGAACTAAGAACATTATTGTTTTTGAAGTAAAATATAAAATTAAGGCAACAGAAGAATCATTTGATCTATTTTGTATGAGAGGTTCTTCATTTTCTCCCAACGATACCCTCTTCTTAGTGCCTGGGACACACACAGCCAGGAAGGAGTCCCCCTATCTACAAGTGATTATATTGGGGTGGGCAAGAGACTCAAGATGGACCAAGCAGACTTGTCACTTGGAGGAATACGGATTCAGGGCATGGAGACTGTATTAGTTCACTGTGATTATCTAAGGTATCATGTTGCCCTTACTATATGAATAACTAAGCTGAGAAGCTGGTCTACAGAGAGAAGATAATTAAATATATGTGCAGAGAGAAGTAGTCATAAGAAAATACTTGGTGCCAGAGAGAGAGAGAGAGAGAGGGGAAGGAAGGGGAAAGGTGCCTGGTGACTTTCTAGGTTCCCTAAGACCAGCTCTGGGTCCTCTGGCCTCTGAGATTACCTTATGTGTGTCTTCATGATGAACTCTTTTAATTCATGCTGGCTTCAGTGGGTTTCAGTTTCTCACACTCCTGAAATGATCCCCAAATAGTTCAGTTCTCTGCCTGCTACTCAGTGCCAGCCCCTCCAGGGCAAATGGTGATCTCCTCTATTTTAAAAGCTTTTCAGAGATGGGGATTCCAACTCTGATTAAAGCCTATTTTAGTGTTTAGAAACCTTTAATTAGAGTCTTTCTTATTCCATACCAAACTTTTACAGAAATGATAGTCCATTTTTCTTCCTTTTTTTTTTTTGTCCAGTGAGATAGGTAACAATTCTATTTTTTACCCAAAGAAGACTTTAGATCTTTTATTAGTATTTCTTACTAATGAACTTACCTCATTATAAGAATCAGATAGGAGATGTGTGTTAAAAATTCAGATTTCCTGTCTCCTCTGGATCTGTTCCAGAGGTCTAGGGTGGAGTTAGGAAACTGTATTTTTAACAAGCACCTCTAACGATTCATATAATCAGGGAAGTTGAGAAAGACTGTATTTAAGGATAGTTAACAAGTTACCCCTTGTGATTTACTGTCTTCAAAAAAATGTGTCACTTCTAATTGCCTCCCCACCTATGTCTACAAGTTTAAACTCTTCATTTTTTCAAGGCTCAGAACAAATGCCAATGTTTTCATGATACCACAGCTGGGGAAATCTCGTCCTCTGTTTTGAGTTTGAGAAAGTGGTGACTGAGCAGCACGTGGTATGGGACAATCTAACTTTGACTTTTATCTCTGGCTTCTTTATGGAATTTGTCCTATTTTTTTTCTGATTATGGTTACTCAGTGACTTGTCTGGTATTCCCTGTCAGACTGTAGACTCATCCATACAGGAATTCTTTGGAGTACGCCACAGAGGGCTATGGAAGTCATAGGTTCGTGCAAGGTGTGCGTAGAGCCTTTTAGTGATCTACCTTGGAGGCCATCCTGCCATGGCTCAGGGATTATAGGAGGGCCCACCCTAATGAGAACAAATGCAGAATTCTCTAGGGCCAAATCCTAAAAGGACTTGCCTCTCGATGTGGATCCTCCACTCTACCCTATCGAGAGAAGCACAACAATTTTAAGGCCTTTATTAAGAAAAGTTCTACCAGAGTGAGTAGGGGGAGAAGCTGACTTTGGGGAAAATGCAGTTTGTCAAGCAGCAATGGTATCTTCTTCCTCTTTGTGCCATGGGGAAGAGAAGCTATTTGTTTTGTTCTTTCTACTTTCTACAAGATTGAGGGGTTTAGTCTATTCGTCTCTCCATAGTTAGGAACATAGTTTATTCTCTGAAAGTTACTGTGCTCCTAAACCTGAAACCATCAGAATGTGCAGCACTGCCTGTGAAGGGAAGGAGCGAGCTAGAGAGAGACGGCAGAAATAAGAGCGTGCTGGGTTGGGGCAGGAGGCAGTCTACATCCCCACTGTTTGACTTGACCAAGGGATGGGGGCTTCCATGTGGTCAAGGGAAGACTACCAGTGGGGGAAGGGCTTAAGTTATCTTGCTAGGAGCCTCCAAAAGCAATGTCTATTTGGTTGAGGGGATCTAAGCCTTAAAAAGCTGTGAATGGGCCATCATTTTAGTGGATAAGGGTTTTTAATGGATAAGGTGGGGAGGAAGAGGCAGAGCCTCAGAGCCTCAGTGGCTTTCCAGGTGGTGGGTACTATGCAGGAAGAGGTCCCTGAGTGATATGGTTTGGCTGCATCCCCACCCAAATTTCATTTTGAATTCCCATGTGTTGTGGGAGGGTCCTGGTGGGAGGTAATTGAATCATATCCTGTGCTGTTCTTGTGATAGTAAGTCTCGTGAGATCTGATGGTTTTAAAAATGGGAGTTTCCCTGCACAAGCTCTCTTTTCTTGCCCTCCACCATGTGAGATGTGCCTTTCACCTTCCACTGTGATTGTGAGGCCTCCCAAGCCATGTGGAACTGTAAGTTAATTAAACCTCCTTCTTTTGTAAATTGCCCAGTCTCAGGTATGTTTTTATCAGCAGTGTAAAAACGGACTGATACACTGAGCATCCTCTGGAAGACAGCAAATGTACCCCCTTGAGACAGGCAGCATTTGGGTTCCTGGGTTCCTGGTACAGGGAGAGGAGCAGAAACAAGGAACAGATAAAGGAACAGTGGACTTGCCACCCATGACTTATGGCCACTGAAGCCACAGGATGTCACCTCTCACCCACTGCTTACCACTGAAGCTTTTGTGAGGAGCGTGTGTGTGTGTGCGCGCGCGTGCGTGCGCGTGCGTGCGCGCGCGCGCACGCGTGCGGTGGGGGGCGGTAAAGAAGAAGGAAGAAAGAAGGGAGTAAGAGGGAAGAATGGGAGAACAGACCTCTCCCCACCTTCCCAACCCAGGCAGTTTGAACGAACAGCTCAGCTAAAAGTGAAGAAAAAAGAAAAAGAGAGCTTTGCACAGGGCATAAGATGGCTTTCATCGCCAAAGATGATGAAAGAAATGATAGGACTCAAACGGAGATTTTGTTAAGGGAGTTGGCTACCCAGCAGAAAGGGGATTTTGAAAGTGTGAAATTAGTAGCCATTATTTAGAAAATTAAAATGATTCCCTGCTTGTACTTCTTAATTAAACCAACCTGTGCAATGAATAGATTCTCTATTCAGCTTCATTATATCATTTTTCAGATATGAACCCTAGACTGACCTCTGCACTTGAATAAAGGTAGGACCAGAACTGTTATAATGGAAAGATTACCTGCCAGGTTCTGCACAACAATATCATGTTGCCTTTCTAACAGTGCCTTCATAAAGAAGATGTGTAGATGCACTAAGCTATCCATTATCATGCCTATTCTTTTCTTTATTTGTATTTTTCTACTATTTTGTGCATGTACTTTTATAGTTTTATTGGGATATAATCAACATATACTAAATTATATATACATTTAATAGATATAGTTTTATGTTTCAATATATATATAAAATAAACCATCAACACAATCAAGATAATGAACATATTCACCACTCCCAAAAGTGTCCTCATGTCCTTTTATTTTTATTTACATTTTTTTTTTTACATAGGGTCTTTCTCTGTCACTCAGGCTAAAGTGCAGTGGCATGGCTCACTGCACCTCAACCCTTTTGAGCTCAAGCCATTCTCCTGAGTAGCTGAGATTGCAGGTATGCAACACCATACCCAGCTAAGTTTTTGATTTTTTTGTAGAGATATGCTCTCACTATGTTGCCTAGGCTCTTCTTGAACCCCTGAGATCAAGTAATCCTCTGGTCTTGGCCTCCCAAAGTGTTGGGACTATAGGCATGGAGGGGCCTCACGTCCTTTTATATCTCTTTCTCCTGCCACCTCTGCCTATTCTCCTCATGCCCCCATTCCCTCAACCCCGAAATCCTCAGGCAACTTCTGCTTTGCTCCCTGTCATATTTTGGATTAGTTTACATTTCCTAGAATTTTATGTAAATGGAGTTATTCAATATGAATTTCCTTTTTTCTGGCTCCTTTCACTTAGCAGAATTATTTTGTAGTTCATCAGTGTTGTACTGTATATCAATGGTTCACTCTTTTATATTGCTAAATAGTGTTCCATTGTAGGTATACATTGTAATTTCTTTATTAACTCACCTGTTAATGAATTGTTGGATTGTTTACAGTTTTTGGCTATTACAAATAAAGTTGCTATAGACATTTGTGTACAAATATTTATATAAACATATGCTTTTTTTTTCTTGTGTAAATCTGTAGGAAGTAGAATGGATGGATTATATTATTACTGGAAATGAGTCCCAATCCAGACCCCAAAAGAAAGTTGTTGAACCTCATATAAGAAATAATTTTGGGCATGTCCCTAGAGTAAATTGAAAGCAAGTTTATTAAGAAAGTAAAGGAATAAGAGAATGGTTACTCCACAGACAGAGCAGTGGCATGGGATGTGCAGCTGATTAGACTTATAGTTATTTCTTGATGATAAGTTAAACAAGGGGCAAATTATTTATGAATTTTCTGGAAAAGGGGTGGGAAATTCCTGGAATTAAGGATTTCTCCCCTTTTTAGACCATATAGGGTAACTTCTGAATGTTGCCATGGCATTTGTAAACTGTCGCGATGCTGGTGGGCCTATCTTTCAGCATGCTAATATGTTATAATTAGCACATAATAAGCAATGAGGATGACCAGAGGTCACTTTCCTCACCATTTTGGTTTTGGTGGATATTGGCCTGCTTCTTTACCACATCCTTTTATCAGCAAAGTTTTTGTGACCTGTACCTTGTGCAGACCTACTATCTTATCCTGTGACTAAGAATGTCTACTGGGAATGCAGCCCAGCAGGTCTCAGCCTTATTTTACCTGGCCCTTATTCAAGATGGAATGGTTCTGGTTCAAATGCCTCTGACAATGTGTAGATGTATGTTTAACTTTAAAATAAATTGCTAAATTGTTTTTCAAAGTGGATATAGCATTTTGTGCCCCCACTGGCAGTGTTTGAGGCTCCATTTCACCTATGTCTTTACGAACACCTGCTGTGATCAGTTTTTCTAATTTTACACAGTCTTATCAGTATGTACCGGCACCTCACTGTGATTTTAATTTGCATTTCCTTAATGACTAATGGCATTGAACATAATCATTCCTAAAGAACATCATTTTGATTTTAGTCCGATTTACTGAGATCACTAAATTATGGTCCCCCTTTATATAGTGGTCCCCTTCTGCCCAGTTTGTTGCTGAGCATTCACATTCCAGTGACATTGTACTGCATCCTGTTGGCTAAGCTGGTGATAAAGCCACTGATTAATGCCAACCATCTCATTCAATGATTCATCTCATTCTCTTACAGTGATACTGATTATAACCAAATTTTGGGTCTCATCTTCTAGTTGATGTGTACCTGCACATGGGAAACAGGATCTGGACCCTGTATTCTTCATTTATTGATAAGATGTTAGATTTGGGGAAATCAAATTCCTTGGAATTATTCCTTCTTTCCCCTTTCAATGTGATCCATCTGTTGAAGACAGTGAAATTGACCTGGCTTAATACAAATTGAGTGTCACTTGTCTGAAATGCTTGGGACCAGAAGTATTTAAATATTGCATTTTTTCCAGATTTTAAAACATTTGCATGTACATAATGAGATATCTTGGAAATGAGACCTAAATCTAAACAAGAAATTTATTTTTGTTTCATGTACACCTTACACACATAGCCCAATATAATTCTATATAATATTTTAAATAATTTTATATGTTTTAATCACACAAGGTCAGATGATATAGTTTGGCTTTGTCCCCACCCAAATTTCACCTTGAATTTTAATAATCCCCACATATCAAGGGCTGGGCCAGGTGGAGATAATTGAATCGTGGGGGTGGTTTCCCCCATACTGTTCTTGTGGTAGTGAATAAGTCTCAAGAGATCTGATGGTTTTACAAATGGGAGTTCTCCTGCACAAGCTCCCTTGCCTGCTGCCATGTAAGATATCCCTTTGCTTCTTATTTGCCTTTTGCCATGATTGTGAGGCCTCCCCAGCCATGTGGAACTGTGAGTCCATTAAATCTCTTTTCTCTATAATTACCCAGTCTCTGGTATGTCTTCATTAGCAGCATAAGAACAAACTTATATATCAGGTGTTAAATTTTCCAGTGTGGCATGATGTTAATGCTTAAAAAGTTTCAGATTTTGGGGGATTTTGGATTTCAGATTTTCATATCAGTAATTCTGACCTGTATAATTCATTCTTCCCCCGGATACCCCAAGCATTTTACATAACCTTCCATTAATGTATCTATCTCTTAGTCTCTGTAACTTAAAGACTCATCTACACTACACACACATAAAAGTGGCATGAATGAGTAAATTTTCAGCTATAGGGTGACTATTAAATATCCTCTGAACCTCTTCTAGATATTAGTCAAATTGATTTTATTTTTTGTAGCATCTTTCTCTTTTATCTTTATTGAAGGAAGCACATGATTACTTTTTTCACTTTGTCACTCCTTAGGGTCCTCTGCTGAATTCAGCTCTTCTCCTGACTTCCTCTTACCAGGTTTAGATAGAGCTCCCATTCTATCACAAGGAATTCATCACCCTACTAGCCCTTTATAGTTCAGGTTGTCATAAATTCTTTCTTTATTGCTCACAGTCACTCTTCCTGGGTGTCTTGCTTCCAGCACCACATATGTTTTAGAACAAAGTTTATTCATACGATTTTCAATTGTAATTTAACATGCTTCCCTTTGTATTTCCTGCCTGGCTGTTTTCCATAAGATTTCCAATTCTTATCTCTCTCTTCCTTGACATATTAGCTCTGTTAGAAAGGCTTGGCCTTATTGACTTTGTAGAACAATTGGAGTCATGATTCTTCTATGCATCTGTCCACCATCTTGCTACAAAGATGCTGATTTTCTTGACATGCCAATTTGTCAATATGGAATTGTAAAATATTTTATGTAAGCCCTCTCTGTGGACCCTTTAGGAAATTTGGATATTTAAAAGTATCTTTTTGTATTCAGCTTAAATCTGATCTTAACTGTCCTAGATGATTCTAATTTTGAAAAGTGTCTATGTATAAATTCACCTCTAATGTGTTCTTAAAATAAATATCTTTAGCTGAATATGCACTGATTTTATTCAATGATGAATAAATCTGGTATTTGACAACTGTTAAGCCCGCATGTTTGGTCTCTTCTTCTTCCTACTTTTTCTGGGGTCACTACTGTGATTATACTAGCTTTGAAGAGAGAAGTTTGGATTGATTTGAAGTAACATGGGAAAATGTGGTTGAGGTTCCTTACAGTCTCTAGTGGAAATCTGTCCACATCAGAGAACGTCTGCATGAGGTGGCATGATTGGTTTTATGTGTTACAGGGAGGCCTAGTATTTGACAAGCTGGGAATGTTTTGGATTAAAATGGAAGCACATTGGCAGAGTGATGTGGGGAAGCTTGCATAATGTATAATGCCTGTCAGCACCCTGCCTTGATCGAGCTGGTGCTTACAAGTCCCTCAATTTAATGAGTCCAATATACACCTATGAGTTTTTATAAGCTAACACCAAAGCAAGTTAGAAAAAGTTGAAACACATATGTTTTTTGACCAACTGTGATATTTTCAGGTACTCACCCATGAGACTTTCAAACGCCTATAAACTTTTCTGTTGGAAGCAGTTTCTGGACGCAATAGCGTACTTGGGGTCTAAATTTACTCAGCCCCTTGAAGGTGCATCACCTTCATGATCCAAAGATCTGTCTTGTAGCAATTCCTTCTTCTTCATTCTTCTATGGTTTTGCACTTATATATTTTGGCCAGAAACTAAAATTTTTTGCTTACTCTAATGCCCTTTGATCGATAGAGTTATTCAAGTTTTAAAAAGCTTTGAAACCACCAAAAGGGTTATTGAATGGTACAGTTGGGAAAGGAGAGAGGTAATTGTAATGGAATTATCTGAATAACAAAGACTTGATAATAAATCTATTTTATTTCCTACCTTATTGATGAAAATCTTTGGAACTTATTTTTTTAACCTTAGGAAGTTCAATGCAGTAAGCATAATATCACTTTTCTCTAATGATTGAGAATGCTGTTGTGCCTGGGGCTTACAGTTTTGACCACTGACTCTCATTAGGAATAGTTCCTTTCATACAATAGGTGCTCAGTAAATATTTGCTGGAAAAATGATGAAGAAATTGCATAGTACTACCATTCCAGAAGATGAGAGAGAAGGACTTAGTCTTCATTGACCCCAGGGATACATTGCCTATTTTTCTATAAAAAATTGTCTTTTACTCTTTATTTTCTAAATTACTTTGTAAAAAGTGGAATACAAAAACGATAATTCAACTGAGTATTAAGTTTAGATGGGTTCCAATTAACTGAGCCTTAACAAAATAATTTAAAAAATTTTATCTTTTGTAGAGAAAATGTTGACAAACACTGACAGTATTAGTAGGAAACAGGTTTGCTCAGGTGTAGCTTAAGACATTGTAAAGCTGTCTTGAGCAATCAAGAATGTGGTGGGTTTTGTGTGTGCCAAAGCCCTTTAGCTTATACCATCCCAACTCTAAGATCGGAAAGTTCAATGATCCACAGAGTAAAAAAGAGCACAGTTCAAGCCCAAAAGTGTGACAGGATGCAAAGTACATATTGTATATTGCCCTCTTTTAAGATATGCTTTTTCAAAGAAGACATAAAATGAGTATTCCCTAGCCAGATTCTCTACTCTCTTCATTACAGCATAATTGGCACTACAGTTTCCCTGACATCTGTACCAAAGATGTTGCTGATTGCTGAACGTATGATATTGGCAGTGGTTGTCAGCTGTTCTGGGTTAGTGCAGCTGATGTAATCACCAAAGTTTCATTCATAACAAGCACTCCTCTTATAAGGCCCCTTAACCACTCGAATATGGATTTGTGCTGTACAGGTCAAAGCTCGAGCATGTATGCAGCACAAAGAAGTCCAGAACGTTCTGGTAGATATTTTATTTGCCAACAATGTTTCTCTCAGTTGTGTCCAATAAAAATAGTTTGAGTGGATGAATGGTGTAGAGAGACAAGGTTCTGATACCTAGAGGCCTCTCTGATCTTTCATCTTTCCCCCTGAGATCCCTACTCCACTTTTCATCAAAAGCGCCAGAGACACGCTTCTTCAGATTGATTCTCGTGCTGGTTTCACAGGGATTGATGATGTGTGCTTTTCTTGTGTAGCCATGTGGATGGAGTAACTGATCTTCCTTGTTGAACAGTTAATGAATGCTTTTCTTTGCCTGACAGGCTTCTATTTCTCTTTTAAGACTTGGCTCAGACATCTTCTTTGCAAGGGTTATTTCTTGACACCCCCCCACCCCCCAATAACTCTGCTTCTGCTCTCATAAGATCATGTGTTTATGTCTGTCAAAGCACTCACAACATTGTATTGAAATTTTGTGCTGTACATCTGTCATCCTTTCTAAAGTGTAAGCTTCTCTACGGCAGTGACCAGGTCTTACTCATTTATGTATATCCTGTCCTGAAGCACTGGATAGCAAAGAAGTATCTTTCTCAAACTGTAGAGTTTGCAGACAACTTTAGCTGATGCAGGGATTGATTTTAGATTTTAAGTATTACATGGATCCAGCACTCAGTTACATTCAATTGCATATGAGATTGTTATTCCTCTTTATAATTTTTTCCAATTCTTCTGATAATGACAAGAAGAAATTCTTAGTTGGTTCTAACATGTTATTAATGTGTCCCTAACTTTGCTAATGCTTCATTTTAATTGGCCTTGGAGCTTAGAGTCTTTAACAGACAACTGTATCCACACAGAATGTCATAATATTGTTTGTTTTTCATAGAGTGTATTTTTTTGGCCGCATTCTATTTATGGCAAGTGATACTGGTTTTTCTTTATTGTGGCAATATGTAATTTTCTGTTAAATTTTAATTTATTTCAATTAGAATGAGTCAAATATTAATAAATTATGTAGGGTGATACATGAGGGTGGCTTCACAGGCAAATTATCATGTAGTGTGTAACCTTGAGCAAGTTAGCAAGCCTCTGTAGACTTCAATGTTCTTCAGTAGTAGAAGGGAATTATGTGAAGAGTAAATGAGGTCACATAAAAGCCTTAGCACAAGGCATTACACCAGCATGATAAAAACTGCTTTGCTATTATTACCTGGCATCCAATGGTGCTCAGTAAGGCTAAGTATTGGTTCCGTTTCTGGCCACAGAATCTTGAGCTCCTTCCCTAACTTCAAGCCTTGCTTTATTCCCTGTAAAAGGAAGAGAATGCTATCTCCCTTATAGGAGTGTTGCGAGGATTACTGAGGGTAACACAAATTTCTGCCTTTCCTCTTGAAGGGGAATGGAATTAACCATCACATTAATGTGAACATTTAAGGTCAACCATAAGATTAAAAAGAAATCTTTTCTGAAAGCTTTCTCCTGTTTCTTGAGGATATTTACTTTCCTCTCCCATGATCAGTCTTTGTATGAAAAAGACTTAGAAGTACTAACGAAAGTAAAAGTGTTGGCAGAGGGAGAATCTAAGATGGCCAAATAGGAACAGCCCTGGAGTGCAGTTCCCAGAGAGAACAACACAGAGGGGAAGTTCACACAGCAGCTGGGCAGAAGCCATGGCAGCTCAGCAGTGCCTCTGCTGGCAGACTGTGACAAGCCTACCTCCTTGCTGGGCAGGGCATCTCTGAAAAAAGGCAGTAGCATGCCAGGAACTTATAAATAAAGCCCCACATTCCCAGGACAGATCACCTGCAAAAAAAGGCAGTTACGAGTTCAACTGCAGCCAACATAAACCATACCTGCATAGCAGCTCTGAATGGAACAACGGAACTTCCAGCTTAGCACTTGAGCTCCTATAAGGGACAGACTGTCTCCTCAGGCAACTCCCTGACCCTTGAATATCCAAAGAGACACCTCATAAAGGAGAGCTCAGGCTGACATCTGGTGGGTATCCTTCTGGGACAAAGATAATAGAAGAAGAAACTGGCAGCAACACTTACTGTTCTGCAGCTGCCTCAGGTGATCCCCAGGCAAGCAGGGTCTGCAGTGGAGTCCAGCAGTCCTACAGCAGAGGGGCCTGACTGTTAGAAGGAAAAATAAGAAACAGAAATAACTTCATCATCAACAAAAAGGACATCAACTCAGAGACCCCATCCAAAAGTCACCAACTACAAAGACCACAGGTAGATAAATCTACAAAGATGGGAAGAAACCAGTGCAAAAAGGATGAAAACACTGAAAACCAGAACATCTCTCTTCTTCCAAAGGATCACCACCCCTAACCAGCAAGGGAACAAAGCTGGGTGGAGAATGAGTCTGATGAATTGACAGAAAGAGGCTTCAGAAGGTGGTTAATAACAAATTTCCCTGAGCTAAAAGATCATGTTCTAACCCAATGCAAAGAAACTAAGAACCTTGAAAAAGGTTTGACGAAATGCTAATGAGAATAAATAGCTGGGAGAAGAATATAAATGACTTGATGGAGCTGAAAAATACAACACGAAAACTTCATGAAGCATACACAAATATCAGTAGCTGAATCAACCAAGCAGAAGAAAGGATATCCGAGATTGATGATCAACTCAATGAAATAAAGTGAGAAGGCAAGATTAGAGAAAAAAGAGTGAAAATAAATGAACAAAACCTCCAGGAAATATGGGATAATGTGAAAAGACCTAACCTACATTTCATAGGTGTACCTGAATGTGACAAAGAGAATGAATCCAAGCTGGAAAACACTCTTCAGGATATTATCCAGGAGAACTTGCTCAAACTAGCAAGGCAGGCTAACATTCAAGTCCAGGGAATACAGAGAACACCCCAAGAATATTCCTCAAGGCCGGGCGCGGTGGCTCAAGCCTGTAATCCCAGCACTTTGGGAGGCCGAGGCGGGTGGATCACGAGGTCAAGAGATCGAGACCATCCTGGTCAACATGGTGAAACCCCGTCTCTACTAAAAATACAAAAAATTAGCTGGGCATGGTGGCACATGCCTGTAATCCCAGCTACTCAGGAGGCTGAGGCAGGAGAATTGCCTGAACCCAGGAGGCGGAGGTTGCGGTGAGCCGAGATCGCGCCATTGCACTCCAGCCTGGGTAACAAGAGCGAAACTCCGTCTCAAAAAAAAAAAAGAATATTCCTCAAGAAGAGCAACTCCAAGGCACATAATCCTCAGACTCACCAGGGTTGAAATGAAGGAAAAAATGCTAAGGGCAGGCAGAGAGAAAGGTAGGTTGGGTCACCCACAAAGGGAAGCCCATCAGACCCACAGTGGATCTCTCTGCAGAAACCCTACAAGCCAGAAGAGAGTGGGGCCAATATTCAACATCCTTAAAGAAAAGAACTTTCAACTTAGAATTTCATATCCAGCCAAACTAAAGTTCATAAGCGAAGGAGAAAGAAAATCCTTTACGAGCAAGCAATTCCTGACAGATTTCATCACTACGAGGCCTGCCTGTCAAGAGCTCCTGAAAGAAGCACTAAACATAGAAAGGAACAACCAGTACCAACCACTCCAGAAATGTACCAAATGGTAAAGACCATTGACACAATGAAGAAACTGTGTAAACTAACAGGCAAAACAACCAGCTAGCATCAAAATGGCAGGATCAAATTCACACATAACAATATTAACCTTAAATATAAAAGGGCTAAATGCCCCAATCAAAAGGCAAATTGAATAAAAAGTCAAAACCCATCAGTGTGCTGTATCCAGGAAACCCATCTCACGTGCAAGGAGTTACATAGGCTCAAAATAAAGGGATGGAGGAAGATTTAGCAAGCAAATGGACAGCAAAAAAAAGCAGGAGTTGCAATCCTAGTCTCTGATAAAATAGACTTTAAACCAATAAAGATCAAAAGAGACAAAGAAGGGCATTATATAATGGTAAAAGGATCAATGCAACAAGAAGAGCTAACTATCCTAAATATATACACACCCAATAAAGGAGCATTCAGATACATAAAGCAAGTTCTTAATGACCTACAAAGAGCCTTAGGCTCCCATAGAATAATAGTGGGAAAGTTTAACACTCCACTGTCAATATTAGATCAATGAGACAGAAAATTAACAAAGATATCCAGGACTTGAACTCAGATCTGGACCAAGCAAACCTAATAGACATCTACAGAACCAAATCCACAGAATATACATTCTTCTCAGCACCACATCACACTTATTCTAAAATTGACCACATAATTGAAAGTAAATCACTCCTCAGCAAATGCAAAAGAATGGAAATCATAACAAACAGTCTCTCAGACCACAGTGAAATGAAATTAGAACTCAGGATTAAGAAACTAACTCAGAGCCACACAACCACAGAAAAACTGGCTCTTGAATGTTGACTGGATAAACAATGAAATAAAGGCAGAAATGAAGATGTTCTTTGAAACCAACGAGAATGAATACATAATGGACCAGAATCTCTGGGACACATTAAAGCAGTGTCTAGAGAGAAATTTATAGCAATAAATGCCCACATGAGAAGCAAAGAAAGATCTAAAATCGACATCCTATCAACAAAATTGAAAGAGCTAGAGGAGCAAGATCAAAAAATCTCAAAAGCTAGTAGAAGACAAGAAATAACTAAGATTAGAACAGAACTGAAGGAGATGGAGACACAAAAATCCCTTCAAAAAATCAATAAATCCAGGAGCTGGTTTTTTGAAAAGATCAACAAAATAGACCACTAGCCAGATTAATAAAAAAGAAAAGAGAGAATAATCAAATAGATGCAATAAAAAATGATAAAGGAGAGATCACCACCGATTCCACAGAAATACAAACCACCATCAGAGATTACTACAAACAACTCTATGCAAATAAACTGGTAAACCTGAAAGAAATGAATAAATTCCTGGACACTTGTACCCTCCCAAGCCTAAACCAGGAAGAAGTTGTAACCCTAAATAGACAAATAACAAGGGCTGAAGTTGAGGCAGCCATTAATAGCCTACCAACCAAAAAAAGCCCAAATCCAGATGGGTTCACAGCTGGATTCTACCAGACATACATAGAGGAGCTGGTACCACTCCTTCTATAACTATGCCAAATAATACAAAATGAGGGAATCCTTCTCAAGTCATTTTATGAGACCAGCGTCATGCTGATACCAAAATCTGGCAGAGACACACACAAAAAAACTTCAGGCCAATATCCATGATGAACATAGATGCAAAAATCTTCATACTGAATGGGCAAAAACTGAAGCATTCCCTTTGAATTCTGGCACTAGACAAGGATGCCCTCTCTCACCATTCCTATTCAATATAGTATTGGAAGTTCTAGTTAGAACAATCAGACAAGAATAAGAAATAAAGGATATTCAATTAGGAAAGGAGGAAGTCAAATTGTCTCTATTTTCAGATGACATGATTGTATATTTAGAAAACCCCATTGTCTTAGTCCGAAATCTCCTTAAACTGATAAGCAACTTTGGCAAAGACTCAGGATACAAAATCAATGTGCAGAAATCACAAGCATTCCTATACACCAATAACAGACTAAAAGAGAGCCAAATAAAGAGCGAATTCCCATTCTCAATTGCTACAAAGAGAATAAAATACCTAGGAATACAACTAATAAAGGAGGTAAAAGTTCTCCTCAAGGAGAACTATGAACCACTGCTCAAAGAAATAAGAGAGGATACAAACAGATGGAAAAATATTCCATGCTCATGGCTAGGATGAATCAATATTGTGAAAATGGCCATACTGCCCAAAGTAAGTTATAGATTCAATGCTATCCCCATCAAGCTACCTATGATCCTCTTCACAGAACTGGAAAAAACCACCTTAAACTTCATATGGAACCAAAAGAGACCCCACATAGCTAAGACAGTCCTAAGCAAAAAGAACAAAGCTGGAGGCATCATGCTACCTGACTTCAAACTATACTACAAGACTATAGTAATCAAAACAGCATGGTACTGCTACCAAAACAGAGATATAGATCAATGGAACAGAACAGAGGCCTCAGAAGTAACGCTACACATCTACAACCATCTGATCTTTGACAAACCTGACAAAAGCAAGCAATGGGGAAAGGATTCCCTGTTTAATAAATGGTATTGGGAAAACTGACTAGCCATGTGCAGAAAGTAGAAACTGGACACCTTACACCTTACACTAAATATAACTCCAGATGGATTAAAGACTTAAACATAAGACCTAACACCATAAAAACCTTAGAGGAAAACCTAGGCAAAACCATTCAGGACATAGGCACAGGCAAGGACTTCATGACTAAAATACCAAAAGCATTGGCAACAAAAGCCAAAATAGACAAATGGGATCTAATTAAACTCCAGAGCTTCTACACAGCAAAACAAACAATCATTAGAGTGAACTGGCAGCCAACAGAATGGGAAAAAAATTTTGCAATCTACCCATCTGACAAAGGGCTAATATCCAGGAATCTACAAAGAACTAAAACAGATTTACAAGAAAAAAACAAACCCATTCAAAAATGGGTGAAGGGCATGAACAGACACTTTTCAAAAGAAGACATATATGAGGCCAACAAACATATGAAAAAATGCTCATCATCACTGGTCATTAGAGAAATGCAAATCAAAACCACATTGAGATACCATCTCACACCAGTTAGAATGGCGATCATTAAACAATCTGGAGACAACAGATGCTGGAGAGGATGTGGAGAAATAGGAACAATTTTACACTGTTGGTGGTAATGTAAATTAGTTCAACCATTGTGGAAGACAGTGTGGTAATTCCTCAAGGACCCAGCAATCCCATTACTGGGTATATATCCAAAGGATTATAAATCATTCTATTATAAAAACACATGCACATGTATGTTCATTGCAGCACTGTTTACAATAGCAAAGACCTGGAACCAACTGAACTGCCCATCCAGGATAGAGACTGGACAAGGAAAATGTGGCATATATACACCATGGAATACTATGCAGCCATAAAAAATGATGAGTTCATGTCCTTTGTAGGGACATGGATGAACCTGGAAACCGTCATTCTCAGCGAACTGACACAAGAACAGAAAATCAAACACTGCATGTTCTCACTTATAGTCGGGTGTTGAACAATAAGAACACATAGACACAGGGAGGGGAGCATCACACACTGGGGTCTGTTGCGGGGGAGTAGGAGAGGGACAGCGGGTGGTTGGGAGGGTTGGGAGGTTGGGAGGTATAACATGGGGAGAAATGCCAGATATAGGTGATGGGGATGGAGGGAGCAAACCACATTGCCATGTATGTACCTATGCAACAATCCTGCATGATCTGCATATGTACCCCAGAACCTAAAGTGCAATTAAAAAAATATATATATATATATGGTAAAAGTGTTTTGTTCAAAGCAAGCACTGTAATAACTGAATAATCATAAAATTTATATTAGTAATGCATTCTAGAAGCTTTAAAAACATTGTCTCTCATCCTTAAAAACAAGCAATTCTTAGTCACTCTCAGCCCTACCTCCCTGCCAGACAACACAAGAATTTAGTGGCTTCCTTTGATTTCAACTCCAATTTTTCTGATTCCAGAATCCACTAACTCTTCATACTTTGCCACACTTGCATCACAAAGTGAAGCCACAAGGGCCTAGATCCAGAAATCTGTAATAACCGTACATTTAAACACGCACACAATATCTACACAATTGCACATAATAACTTCCTTCTTTTCAAAAGAAACTGGTTGGTATCTGAGGGCTCTAGAGACCATCTATTTGATGCCAAAATCATGTAACAGTTGACCATTCAGAATCTGAAGTTTCACAATGTGTGCATGATCTTTGTGTAGAAATGGATTGGCTAGAAGGCTTAGAGTCTGTGCTTCCCTTTTTTGATTTTCATGGTTTTGTAAAAAGGTGAGAATCTTAAATGGTCTTACAAGTGGAAAGAATAATATTGGTTCAAAAGCACAATAGAGATCCCATGGTGTTTAGAATGGAGGAAGGCTTTACATCTTTCTTGTGATAGCTGTCAGGAGTAAATACCACTCACTGGCCTTAGAGATTCTACCCAAGATGCTTAATTCCTCTCCTCAGCAGAGGGTAGCAGTTATAGAATCCCAGGATTGAAAACCACTTCAAAGATTGTCTTTTTTCTTTTTTTTCAAAAGATAGTTGAAGAGTAGATAATCCCAACTTTCCATATTTGTAGTGCTCACAAGTTGATTAACAAACCAACTATTAGCTTCTTTTCCAGATAAATGCTTTGCGTTAACCAAAGTGGAGATATTTAGATCAATTTCCTCCATTAGCTGGACCATTACATATACTACTTGATATACTATTCCTTAGTGGTTTGTATATGCCTCTATAGTGAGATTCGAAAAAAATTTGTAACCTATATTAGTAATATAAAATGTATATTTGGTCTTAGTCCCCATTTCCTGATATGCTAGTATTAAAATCCTTAGAATCTCCAAAGTGATTTTTTTTATGATAATAAATTGACTGATGGCTGGCAGTCTCTAGGTAGGTTCAGGATGGCTGCTAGTCGGAGAAGGAAAGGCAGGATTAGAGGTTTGGAACTTTCAGCCCCTCTACTCAACCTCCAGGTAGGGGAGAAGGGCTCAAGTTTAAGGTTATCCCCAGTGGCCTGTGATGTAGTTAATTATGTGTATGCAATGAAGCCTCCATAAAAACCCAAAAGGACAGGGTTTGGAGAGCTTCCAGGACAGCTGAACATGTAGAGGTTCCTGAAGGGTGATATACCCTGGGAGGACATGGAAACTCCTGGCCCCTTGCCCCATACCTTATCCTATGCATTTCTTCAGTAGCATTGTTTGTAAAAAGCCTTTATGATAAACTGATAAATGTAAGTATTTCTCTCTGAGTTCTGTCAACCACTCTAGCAAATTAATAAATCCAAGGAGAGGGTTGTGGCACCTCTAATTTATAGCCAATTGGTCAGAATTACAGATAAAAACAACCTCTTGTGATTGGCATCTAAAAAGCAGGGGACAGTCTTGGGGACTGAGCCCTCAGCCTGTGGGGTCCGACACTATTACTGAGTTAAAGGATACCCAGCTGTGGCCACTGCAGAACTGATTGCTTGTTTGGTGTGTTGGGGAAAACGTACATACATTTGGACAGAAGTTGTCTGTTATCGTTGTTGTGGTGTAAGAATAGAGGAAAAACAGTTTGTGTTTTTTTCTACTGAAAATGTTATACGTGCAAACATCTTAGTCACATTCAAAATTGTCTTTGTTTTTCTCTGACTTTATCTTATCTCCATTTGCCATCCACATTACTATAGAAAATAAAATCTTAGAAAATGTTTGTCAAACATGGCAATTTTAGGTTAAAACCCAGTACATTTGAGACTTTCCTTCTGTCTTTTTTTCCTTGTCCCATGCAATGGTGCCACCTTCCAGAGTTCCACACAGGAACTCGTAGGCCTACAAACTTATTGGGGCATGTTTCACTGGAGCAAAGGGCATGGGGACACAGCACCAAGGGTGATGTCTAAGAAGGTGCCATTATGTCTTATCCTTGCTGCCCTGATAATTCTCCAAAGATTCCTTTGTCTTATGGGAACTTTATTGAGTCTGGACAAAAACCTTTTTTTTTTGGTTTTATAACTTTATTTGATGTATTTGATGATCAGCAGTTGGTTCTTGTTCACATTGACTATAGATTTTTGAAAGTGGTAACAAGTACATAGGTAACAAAAGTATGGAGCTTGTTTAGTGAATCTTCATCCTCATTGTGTTTTCTGGAGAACCATACAGATATGGCATTGGACATTCCTTATTCCTTTGGCCCAGACAGCTTTGTTAAGCCTGGTATCAATGGACGCATCTGGAGTATCCATCTCCTTCATGTTAAACTTCTGGTTCTCTTGGAGTGCCTGTGGGGCATGCTTCTTGAAGCCCACTCCACTGAGGTGCTTGTGAATGTTATGATATAGTCTTGGCTCACCACCTGTTGATGGCAGAACAGCCTTTCTTCTTGCCACCTTTCTTTGTGGCAGCCATGCTGCCAGGCCCAAATTGGAAAGGAGGTGCATGAAGGATTCCCAACAAGCTTATTATAACCACATTGCTTGCTTCTGTGCTTACTGTTTAAGCTAGGGCTCAAAAATGCAATTGCAGCTTAAAAGCCTTCCTGATAAGGCCATTGTCTCTTCCAAAGATTCAAAATTGTATTTGGAACCTCAAAATCGAGCTTGGACCAGTTTTGAGTGGGGCATACTGTAGTTTATTTTATTATAAACCTTTTATGGCTTATACAGACATTTTATTTGTATAATGTTCCATGTGTGAAATATTTAAGAAAATCAACCTGAGTAGTGACATTTTGCATTTCTGCGGTAACAGCTTGACACTGAGGGTATAAAGCTGGAGTATTCCGGCTGCCTGGGCTGGTAGCAGGGGCCCTGGGAACATGGGTGTGCAGGAGATGAAGGCTGTATATTGTAAATTCTTCAAATCACTATCCTTCCATATATATGAAACTATTCATTTTTATAAGCCCAATGGGGCATTAAATGTTATGTTACTTCTAAATCTCACTGTAACAAAAGTTTATTTCTACAGTCCACTGAAGGGTTCAATCAGTGTTATTCTTTTAAGATTTCTGTATCTTGCCCTGCATGATAGAGTCAGTAACTCTGACCAGTCAGATGTGAAAGAGTAATTTATAATAAATTCCTATAAATAAATTATAAATAAATCTATAATAATTTATAATAAATTCTTGACTTAAGTCCTTCATCAGAAACTGTATTTAACAATTTTAACTGTGCACATTTGTCATATATGTTGTTCTTTTGGGATCAAAATCAAGGTATTTTTTGGGGGGAGTGGAGTTAAGGGCTTTGTAACTAGTGGAATTTAGGCTAAAACTGTCACGTAGTATTGTGAATGTCTGGCAGATGGCAGCTGTCACCCTGGTCTCTGCATGGCAGGCTTTTGAGCACTGGGTGGTGCAGAGGTTCTGGAGTCAGGTTATCTGATTCCACAGCCTGGCTTTTCTCTTGATGAGCTTCCTCAGGCCCCTCATTGCGTCAGTATCCTGGTCTATGAGGTGGCAATGATAAACCTATCTCAGAGGGTTGCTGTGGGGACAAAGTGAGTTAAAGTATGTGAAGTCAGGCCAGGATATGAAATCTTAACCATCAAAACTTGCCTTCTATGCAAATCCAAAAGCACATTTTTTTTTCTCATAAAGATGATGTTCAATAGATGTCCAGTTATACCACTGGGAAATTATTAGATATTAACCATGTGTAAAGTGCTGTACTGTGGTGGACAGCAGGAATGTGAAATGGCCTAAAACATGGTTTGCCTCCAGGGAATTAAAAAATGTGGCAATAAAATGGGCACATAAAAAGGTGGTTTTCAGAGCAAGATAGTTTATGCAAAGGGTCAGTTGAAACCATAATTCTTCAGGGGCTATTAGCTCAGGCTGACATAGGCTGGGAGCCCAGGACTTTCTGTGTGGTATTCCATTTCATGCTTCTTTTGTTAGAAAGGTGTCTTTCTTCTCCAGGAAGCTTTCGCTGGACCCATTTCTAACCTCCTCTCAGATTAGTAGGCAAAGAATGGGGAGGGAATTCCATGCAAGAGGAATATCACAAAGCAATGAAAGGGCTAGAGAGCAAGGAAGGCCTATGTGAATTCGGTTCTGTGAAAATATAAACTGTATCATGGGAAATAGTGGGGATGTTGCTGAAATGGGCAGGTTATGGGAACCATTAGTAGCATTATGGCACTGTGGAGGATGGAGTCTTTAGGGGCAGGACTGAGTCAGGGAAATCATTAGGAGACTATCATAATAGTCCAGGTAAGGGTGGTTGTTGGGGACCCATAGCTTAGACATTTAGAGAGGATGGGATGGATTCATGAACTATTTGGGAGCCAAAGTCTACTGAATTTAGTGACTAGAGATCAGGAGTGGTATGGGTGATTTGGACTCATGAGAAGGAAGCATAGGAGAAGCAGCAGGATCAGCTTGGGTGAAAATCATGAGTATGAGGAGACTGTGAAACATACAAAGAGTGTCCTGTAGAGGTTGGATGTGAGTCGACAGATCAAGGGAGAGATCAGGGTTGAGAGGGAGATTGTGGCATTACTGGCATATGTGGGTAAGCTGGGTCAAGGAGGGTGTGAAGCAGGGAGAGAGGAGGTCCTAGATTGTTCCTGGGAAGCACTTAAAGGCAGGAGGAGGAAAAGCAACCATAAAGGATTCTCTGAAAGAATAAAGATGAGGGCAGGAACCAGAGAGCAGGGAGCAGGAAGTAAATGGGAGAAAACCCATGTGGATTACCTTTATAAAGCTTGGTTGTAAGATCTGGGGAGAGAAACAATAATGAGAAGAAAATGCACAGAAAGTATGTACTACTCAGATGATCTGGCCACAGGGTTGTGACTGCAGGAACCAAGTTGATGACAAGGAATAGGAAGTAAGAAAAGGATACCAGGAGTAGGCAAGAAGGCTCCCCAAGGCTGGGAGACTAAACAGATGGTACTGCCATTGTCAGAAAAAAGGTCATCTGTGGTCATACTGTTTCCAGGGACATGTGATTCTAGGTTGATCATAGAATGGGAATTGTAAAATAGAATGGGATGTGATGGTGTTATTATTTAAAATAAGATTTTACCTATATGTGCTAGCAAAAAATACTAGAATGATTTTTTTAATGAACACTTACTTTTTATTTAAGTGCACTGAGTTTGTGCCTAAAAATGACATATTATATTAGTTTGCATTTCTTGGTTGGAAGGCAGGCAGTCTCTCATAATATTTAAGCACTCAAACTACTAGTTACCACTTGTTAAAAGGGGGAATAAACAGAATACCTTCCTGAAGAGGTTGTTTCGATGACTGAATGAGATCAGCAAACGTATAAGCATAGGGACTAGCGCATAATAAGCACTGAAAAAAGGTTATTTGTTATTTTATTCTTATTTTGATAATCACTTCTGTGAGCACTTTTCATGCAAATTATAATTTATTGAACAGGGTTTCAGTCATTTAAAACTTACGATAATTACATATAAGCTTATATTCTGAGCTAGAAGAACAAGATATTCTTACCTAAATAAAATTACAGAAATTCTTAGAAGCAAATATTTACCGGCTGGGCGTGGTGGCTCATGCCTGTAATCCCAGCACTTTGGGAGGCCCAGGTGGCCGATCACGAGGTCAAGAGATGGAGACCATCCTGGCCAACATGGTGAAGCCCCGTCTCTACTAAAAATACAAAAAAATTGCTGGGCGTGGTGGCACATGCCTGTGGTCCCAGTTACTCAGGAGGCTGAAGCAGAAGAATTGCTTGAACCCAGGAGGCAGAGGTT
>NW_016107733.1:1244155-1288082 GCF_001604975.1 Cebus imitator | reverse complement strand
AAAAAAAAAAAAAAAAAAAAAAAAAAAAAAAAAAAAAAAAAAAAAAAAAAAAAAAAACAAGAAGAAGAAAATATTTACCAACTTAAGAGAGCTGGGTTTTTTTTCACCCTTTTAGGAACTCTTTTACATGCACATGATTGAATTCCATGTAAACCAAAGCTAACAGGCAGACACTGGGGTACATTAAAAATTATTCAATTCTGTTTGCAAATGCAGAATGTCTATTAAATAACTAACCCAATGCAGCCACCATAGGACTTAGCCTTCAAATTGTATTTGTTTATGTAATTCTATAGAAGAAAAAATTATACTGAATTCAGAAAACATCTCTCTCCAATACGTCAAAATTAATTGGGGGTTTTGATAATTTGTGTGTGTGTGAGTGCAAGTGTGTGGGTGTGAGTGTGTGTGTGTGCGAGTGTGTGTGTATGTGTGTATTACTGAGACTAGAAAGGACTTTATCTTATTTCCCTTTTAAATGTGACTTTCTCTGCGATGGTATTTTGGCTATTTTAGATACAACAAATATTTCTAGTATGCCTACAAGAACAAAATAAAAATTTTGTAATACTTTGTAAAATTAGTTCCGTATTTGATGCAGATATTAGAAGATTTTGTATTTATTTTAATCACCTCATATCAGGATGGGAAGATATCTCATGCCAGTTAATGGTATGCTTTTCTTCTGGAATGTATATTTGTGGATTATTTCCCTTTCTTTCCCAGATAATAGAATAATTCATATGGATAAAGTTCCTAGGAAATTTGATTTCCATCAGGCTGAGGTTACTTTATCCAGGAGCAACACGAGTCAGTTTTCTTTTCTTATGGAGAATCTGGACTTCATATTAAGGAATATTCATTTATTTCATTTCCTCCACAAAATTCTGTGAGAATATGGTATGGCTTAGGTTTAATCTGAAGTACGCAGATTTGTAACAATCTTGAAATAAAATTAATTCTTAAAAGGGGTTTTTGACTAACAGTTGCTTTCCCTTTCCACAACTGTGGTGTTGGCTTTCATTATAAAATGAAAAAAAGGACAAATTTCGGCTTCCTGTGCTAGGGTGCCTGTCAGAAATTACTTGTAAATAGGGAAATGCCAGATCATTCATTGCACAGAGCAAAATTCAGACTTGCTTGAGTTAAACCAATTTCTCACTTCCATTCAGTGTGATATGGCTTATTGGGCTTGACCACAGGGTTTTTGTTATTGCTTTTGTTTTTTTTTCTTAATTTGACCACTTCTGTTTCCTTTCTTTGGAGAAAAGGATACCTTTTCAGAAAAGAGACTGAAGTGATTCCAGCATGGTCAGTGTGGTCTAATTTGGCTGGAAGTAGAAGTTCATGTTTAAGGGTAAGCATGGAAGCTAAGGGCTGACCTGACTAGGTTTATCAAACTTTAACCAGCTTCACTTCCTCTTAGCTGATATAGCTATTTTAAAATACCACTAACTCTAAATATCACTTAGCTAAGCAATATATCACAAGACTCCCTTCAGTTTCTCTATGGTAATGGTTGCCTAAATGGATTTCAAATTACCATTGTGAAACTGAAGTCTCCCTTCAGTTTCACAATGATAACGTTGCCTAAATTGATTTTCAGAAACTTAGAGTTTTCTCTTGTCCAGTTCCAGCCAGTTGAGACCACTGACTCTTCAACTGGGTCTGTGCAAGTGTCCAGTGGGTGACCTTTTGACATCAAAGGGTCATGAGCTCCACCCTCATATCATGTTAATATTGCCGTTTTGCAAATATGCTTCCTATGAAGAACCATGAAACTTGACTAATTCTTGCACAGGACACAGATTACTTCACTTTTCCTTATCCGCACTCACCTACTCCACTCTTCTGTAAGGATCACCAGTCCCCATCTTTGGGGAGGTGGGTTTGAGACCTGCTTTTCCACTTGTTGGTTTGGCTGCCACGTAAATAAATGCTTTCTTTGCTGCAAAACTCATTGTCTCGATGATTGATATACTGCATCATGGGCAAAACAAGCCTGGTTCAGTAACAGCATCAGGGAAGGAGATCTCCAAGATTCCAAAGTTCCATCTGGATAATATTTTGGATATTTCTTTTTTGAAATCTCTATAATATGAATTTCAGTGCGTTATACCATATGTATAAGATAGTCTACATTATTTATAGCACTTCACTAAATCCCATACTTTATACGAGTCTAAAACTTTCTGTCTAATAATTAGTGAAATGACATACACTTCAGTGGTGAAGTCAGATAAATATAGGTCTTCTCAATCATTTTTTAGTTTCTCCATTTTGAGATATGCATTGAAAAATGGGCAATATTTACCAAGAGCAAAACAGACAAACAGAAAAACTTTTTTGGAGGCTGATGCTTGATGGGATTTGACCAAGAAAAAAAAAAAGGACTTGCAATAGATCCTGTGGTTATAAGGCTAAGGAGTCACTAAAGCTAATGTTTCAGCAGCATGCAATTGAAAACCCTCTTAGTAAAGTCTTTTTTCTTTAACATATTGTGGATTTCTCAGCCTCTCTTTCTGTATCTATTTTATATATTCATCAAAGCTCCAAATTCCCTTAATAACCAGAGAAAACCTTTTTGTTTTCCAATTATTGGTAAGCATTCAAATACAAATAGAGTGTGGGGTTTGAGTAATTCGAATTCACACTAAAGTGCAAATGACTAACACCAGAGTCATTCCTCAAAGTGAGGATCATTTACTACTCAACTGGAAGGCCTGAAACTGTTCTGTTCTGTGAGCAGGCATAACACAACTTGAATCTATTGCTTACTATTTCTTCTTTTTGTGTGTGTGACTCTGTTGTTTTGAATTAACAGACTGATTCTGTAGCATCGATAACACATTCATCACTTCTGCATGTTATCTCTTGGCTTTTGGATAATATGTGGCATTGGAATAATTATAAACGAGACTATTTTGTCATAGATTAAAAACATATGATTTGAAACAAACATACCTTTAGAAAAAGACAACATTTGGAACTTGTTATCTTTGTATGCATAGCTTTTTTTTTTTTTAATACAATCATATGGGATTCAAATGCTTTGACTGACCTAACAGAGAGCAGTAAAGAGCTTAATGCTTTTCTTTCCTCACATGGCTTTCCTGGCCAGAGCTATGATCTGAATGATTGGCAAGCCCTGTAACTGAGTTCTCAGGAAAACAAATGACCTCATAGATGGAGCGGCTCCACATTAGGAAGTGCAACAAAAGTTATGAAATGCAGTCACAGCAGGGAAAGAAGTTTGCTTGCACTTGGATGGTGACCTTTTGTTTCTAAGGTGCCACAGGGTGGGTCAGACTATTAAGTGCCTTTACTTTGGTCCTGGGGAAAATGTTGGGCCTCTTTTCCCCCTTCTGTCCATTCTTTTTGATCTCGGTTTTTGGCAGCACCTTCTAGTCATGTGGTATGTTTGAGGCTACCAGGTGGAAATGCTTTTTGGCCTGTATTTGATCCCAGGAAACAAAGCTTCCTGGTTCCTGGCTCTTTTAGAACATTCATTCCTGTAGCCCTCAGTGGTTTGTCATCATTTGTCTGCGTTGAAGTGTTGTATATTCTTTCCAATATTGTTATAGAAATTCAACAAGAATTTAACTAGTACAACCTTTACATCTTTGTTTGAAATATTTAAGAAGCTATAGATGAGTGGGAGAGGTGGAAACTTTGCCTGTGGAGAAGAACCTGTTCTGGGATGGGATCTGAAGCTAGGAAGGAGACATCTCAGCAGTATTTTGTTCACCAGCACATCCTGTCAACTCAGATATTCAATTCTTTTCTCTACCCTTGTCTGAGTGGCCCCTAACAACTTGGCTGACCATGTGCTTGATTGAATTCTCTTGCTATCTGAAGATTCTATACTTATTTTTTTCATTCTTACCTCCTTAAGTGCTGTTTTAGGTACCTTGGGCTCAGAAGATTGTAAACAGAGAAGATTCTTCTTTCTCTATTTTCCTCGTCTTGCTCTTGTAGCCTATCCTGATGATTTTTCCTTTTTTAAATAGACTATTGTTTAGAGGAGTTTTAGGTTTACAGCAAAATTGAATGGGATGTATGGATTCTCCATATAACTGTCTTTATTCCTTTGTATTGCCTTTGCTTCTTTGTCAAAGATCAGTTGACTATATCTGTCTGGATATATTTCTGGCCTCTCTATTCTGTTCCATTGATCTACCTGTTTATTCTTTTGCTAGTAAGACACTGTCTTGATTTCTGTAGCTTTATAATAAATGTTAAAATTGGGTAGTAGCTAGCTAGATTAACAAAGCAAAACAAAGAAGATCCAACTAAGTATAGCCAGAAATGACAAAGTTGACATTACAACTAATCCCACAGAAATACAAAAGGTCTTCAGGGACTGTAATGAACAACTCTATGCAAATAAATTAGAAAATATAGAGGAAATGAAAAAAATTCCTAAAAATATAAAACCTCCCAAGATTGAACAATAAAGAAAGTGAAAACTTGAACAGACCAATAACAAGTTCCAAAATGGAATCAGTAACAAAAAACTTACCAACCAAAAAAAGGCCTGGACTGATGGGTGTACAGGTAAATTCTATCAGATGTACAAAGAAGAGGTGATACAAATCCTACTGAAGCTGTTCCAAAAAATTGAGAAGGAGAGGCTCTTATCTAACTCATTCTGTGAAGCCAGTATCAGCCTGATTCCAAAATCTGGCAGAGACATAGTGAAAAAAGAAAACTTCAGGCCAATATCCCTGAGGAATACAGACACAAAAATTCTCAACAAAGTACTGGCAAACCAAGTACAGCAGCGCATCAGAAAGTTAACATACCAGCTTGGTGTGATGGCTGACGGCTCTAATCCCAGCACTTTGGATGTCTGAGGAGGGAGGATCACCTGAGGTTGGAAGTTGGAGACCAACCTGGCCAATATGGTAAAAACCCTGTCTCTACCAAAAATATAAAAATTAGCCAGGTGTGGTGGTACACACCTGTAATTCTAGCTACTCAAGAGGCTGAGGAAGGAGAATAGCTTGAACCTGGGAGGTGGAGGCTGCAGTGAGCTGAGACTGAATCACTTTGGAGGTTTCTCAAAGAGCTATCATTTGATCCAGCAATCCCATTACTGGCTATCTACCCAAAGGAAATTAAATCATTCTACCATAAAGACACATACATGCGTATGTTTATTGCAGCACTATTCACAACAGCAAAGACATGGAATCAACCTAGATGCTCATCAATAATGGATTCAATTAAAAAATGTGGTACATATACACCATGAAATACTATGCAGCCATAAAAAAATGAAATCATGTCTTTTGCGTCAACATGGATGCAGCTGGAGGCCATTATCCTAAGCAAATTAATACACAAAGAGAAAACCAAATGCCATGTGTTCTCACTTATAAGTGGGAGCTAAACACTGAGTACATATGGACACAAAGATGGTAACAATAGACACTGGGGACTATTGGAGGGAAAGGAGATGGAGTGGGATGGGCTGAAGACCTACCTATGGATTACTGTGCTCACTATCTGGCATAGTAGATGATGGGATCCATACCCTAAACTTCAGCATCATGCAATATACTCATGTAACAAACCTGCACATGTACACCCTAAATCTAAAGTAAAAGTTAAAGAAAAAATAATAATGTTAAAAATAAACCCCAAAGTTGGGTAGTGCTATTTATCTAGCTTGGCTGTTCTCCTTCAGTATTGTGTTGGCTATTATGTCTTTTGTCCGTCCATATAAACTTTATCAGTTTGTTGGTATCCACACAATAACTTCCTGAGCTTTTGACCGTATTGCAGTGAATCTGTAGATCAATTTGGGAAGAACTGACACCTTAACAGTATTGATCTTGATTATTCTTCAAGTTCTGCTTTGTTCAGCGGGGCACAATCTCATTTATGCCTTATAATATTCCTATGAGGTGAGCAAACTATAAACACAGGCTCAGATAAAGTAGGTAATTAGTTGGAGGTCACACAGTTAGGAAATAATAGACAGGATTTGAATGCTGATCTACCAGGCCCCAGAGTTCTTTCTCTGAACCAGTTTCCAAGGCCGTATTGTGAAGTGCTTTGGGAAGCAAGCTCTGATATAAAACTAGCAGTGTCTAAACCTTGACTCTGGTACTCACTGGGCGTGTAAACTGGCACAGAGCTTAACTTTTCTCTTTTTAGTTTCTTCGTCTCTAAAATAGAGGAGATGTTATTAGTATCTGCCTTAGTTGTTTTAAGGCTTCATAGGATTGTGCTCATATGGTGATGTGAGCGGGGCCTAGCACTCAGTAAGAGCTTAATAAGCTTTAGCTACTACCATATGCCTACCCCTTGTTGGTCATAAAGCCCTTTGGGTCCTGGGTCTTGACATATTTGGGCAATGAAGTCTAAGTATTGTAGTAAGGGCAATGACTACCTGGCACATCTGGAAGAATGTCTGCTAATCAGCACAAAAAGAGTTTCAAACCCAGCAAGTATGTGCCCCTGTGATGTGATGTGATGTGAATTATTAAGGTTAACAATGGAGTAATCCTTTTATTCCATAGTTTGATAAAAGCTTTATAATTCCAATATGTTGAAAGGACAAAACTTAAATTTTCCCTAATGTATAGATGATTAGTATGGCAAATATTTTCCTGAGTGCAAAAAAATTGAGTGTCAGAGCTTAGGACCAGGGATTCCACAGCAAGAGAAAAGAATGCTGAAATGGGAGCTGAGACACTAAAGACAATCTTCATTGCAAAATGAAAAAAAGAAATGTCATTAGCAAGGCTATGTCTGGTTCTATTTCTAGATCCAGACCAATGTTTCTCAAACTCCTTTCATTGTTGCTTCCCTTAGAAGAAAAACTGAATAAAATTAAAACTTATTCTATGTCTGTGAATTAGTTAATTTAATTAAAATTATTTTTCCATAGTGAGAGAAATTAAACATTGAGAAATAATATCTTTTCTGGTAAGATGAACCTTTGGAAGAACACAAACCATTTAATATCTAAGATATTTTTTGTGCCCACCATAAATGAATCTCTCTGTTGAGAATGTATAACCCAGACCACAGGTGACTCATGTCTCACATAAATTATGCTGCTAGACTCATAACTGGGCTAGAGGTCTTTAAAACTTTTAAGTTGATCTAAAGTAACTGTTAATGGAGGTTTATTTTTAGCTTGTGACTGAGAGGAGAGAGTGAATTTTGGGGTCCTCAGACATTTCCTTGCCTCATACTTCCTGGTTGAACCTGATACTTGCGTTGAATATGATGGCCATTAGTCTGCCATGAGTTTCTGACTAAACTCTGGGCATGTTGTTTAAAGCCTTCTGTCAAGAAGTTCCTCTGTGCCCAGGTTCCTCTCACTTCTCTGGACCCTATTCATGGTAACCTAGCCTGTCACTTTGCTTTCCTCCACATCAATATACACTCTCTCCGTGATTTATTTTTAGTGCTTTTCTGTCTATTCAGAAAGCCGTGTGTGTGTGTGTGTGTGTGTGTGTGTGTGTGCGCGTGTGTGTGTGTGTGTGTTTTCTTTCTAGTTCATGTAGGTGCTTGTTGTCTTGAACTATACTGTAAACTCTTTGTTGAAAAGGACCAATCAGGGATTTCCCTCTTCAGTGGGGATTCTTAGATCTCTGTTGAGTACACAAAAAATGCTAGGAAAACACTTCTAATCTTCAGCACTCCACTTTGTGAGTAAATCATCTGGAGAGTTATCAAGGAAATCCTGCATTCATATCTGTTGCCATATTTAAACTACAGTTAATGAGAAGGAGCGTGAACTAACTTAGTGACTTCTAGATGTTGGATTCCATAAACCAATAGAATCTCAGGAACATAACTTTGGGTATAGAATAGAATTGCTAACTTTTTTATTTTTCCAATTATGGACAAATACTAGCAACTAACCTGTGTAGTTCTATCATTTCATAAAAGAAAGGACAGTTGAATACTGAAGAATAGAAATGATATCGTCTTAAAATTATAAATAGTTTTTAGAATAAAATACATTTAACTTTATGAAACTCTCACTGTATTTTCTTTATTGTTTCTAATTTTTTCCATCTGTGAGTGAAAATTGACATGCACTAGCAGTTTTCTGAGGGTGAACTGATGAGCTCCATCCATCCTTCTCTTGTTTGGTACTTTTTAATCTCTTCCTTGCATATTCTGGAAATGTCTCCAATGATATGCAACAATACATTACAATGGCAAATAAAATCATTTTAAAATTAAAAGCCTGTCCCATGACCATTTCCCTACCTGTATTATTACATATAGTTGAGGTTCAAGTAGAGAGTATATATTCCAGGGTTGAATCAAATTTACTTTTGGGATACCTGTGCCATAAGCTCCATCCATATTTTTGGGGGGACTTTTCTTGTTTTATCTGAAGACTTTTATAAAATAATGATATAAGAAATATCAACATTTTCAGCAGTTAACATTTTGTTTGCATATTTAGAAGATTTGCTTGAGTCCAAAATGTTTCTGTGCCATTAGCATTGTGACTCTATAGCAACAGGTATCCTGCGGGAAGATGGAAGCCAAGGTTGGAATATGGGAATATGATATTTGTCCAAGTGGCTGAGTATCCACTCTGATACTCAAAGGAAACAATGCTTACAGCGTTATTGAAAATATTTTGTACATTGATTTTGGTAATCAAGACACATAAGTAGGAATTGAAACATATGGTTGGTTGTCTTTCCCTTTTTCTTTTGAGTCAGCTACAGTCTCTTTTTTTTTTTTTTAAACAGGGTGTTGCTGTGTCACCTAGGCTGGAGTGCAGTGACATGATTACGGCTCACTGGAGTCTTGAACTCCTGGGCTCAAGTGATCCTTCCACCTCAGTCTCTCAAAATGCTGAGATTACAGACATGAGCCATCATGCTCAGCTAAGTCTCAGGTTCTAAATTCCATTTGACTTGTGAAATATACAACACTCTTCATGAACTGCTCCATGTATGCGAGTTTCTCTGCTCTGCATGTAAGAAGTTTCAGGAGAAAGATATTTATTTTTCTTCTAGGTGGATTGTGTGTTATTAAGGCCATTGGAGATACTATTCCTTTTGTATGAGGCCATTTTAAAGTTCTGCCTACTTGTGTGGGCACCCCTGGAGCTCAATTCCATGTCCCCAGCTTAAATGCATCCCTGCCCTGGGGAGTTTTATTGGATAAATGAATTAACTCTCAGCTAATTGGATGTTTCAGTTAAAGAGAATATTTTGATTTCTAAATCATGCTTTTTATATTAGGTATTATTATATGCTATAGATGTATTTGAACATTATGTAACCTTTAAATGAATTCTATAATTATCACCTACCTGTTTCTGAATATCGTAATGTGAATGTTTTTACAGCAAAATACAAAAACTTTTAGTGTTTTTTTTTTTTTTTTCCCCAACCTTGTGCAATATTTAATTGTGCTTTTTTTTTTGTTTGTTTTAAATGAAGGCAACCTTACCGAATGCATGAGCTCTATTCTATGTCACTGTCAAAAATCTGTTAATGAACAGGCAGGATGACATTGTTTGAGAGGTGGACACAATAACCAGGATAAGATATAAGTTATGGCGGGTCTTGGGGAGAATCACTAAGTGGGTGTGTCATGATGATATGCACTAGCAGGGGTGATCGATCTGTTCGAAGTGAAGGAGTAACCGAAGGGGGACAGCTGGCAAATGGCATATTTAAAGAAATAATTGCTTTTATTTCAGGCTATGGGAATGGTTACCTGGGAGAGGTTATAGTCCAATGATTCAGAAGCTTCTTTAAAGCTTCTGAGGGTTTTTAAAGAAGAATATGATGACCGAGGCAGAAGTGGCTCCAATTCAGATCCCTTACTGCCCCTTATTATCTATGATTAACTTCTCTGACTCAGTTTTCTCACTCGTAAAGTTGGGTTAATAAACATATCTTCTGGGATGGTGAGAAGTCTCCACTGCCTTTCAGGGGCTCAGGCTGATGAGGCTCTTTCATCACACATGTGTGGACTTCAAGTTCACTGTGGTTGTCTCAATTCCAATTAGCTTGAAGGGGAGGAACATGGACAGTTTTATGAGTGAGACCTGGAAATGGCTCATACCTCTTTCACTCATGTTCCTTTTACTCATGCTGGCTAGATCTAATCACAGGGCCACATCCAATGCAAAGGAGTCTGCAAAAAGGGGGATTACCTATGTGCTTAAGGAGAAGAAAACATGGATTTTGGTGAAAATAGAGCAGTCTCTAGTACCTGGTGTAATAGCACTTGACAGTGTTTTTGTTACTATGAACTCCCAGCTTAATGACCCTGTATGCCTGAAAAATAGTCATTCATTTATTCACTTGTTTATTCATGCCACATATACTCTTTAAGAACTTACTATGTACTATTCATTATGCTGGGCCTCATAACTAAAATGGAGATGACTTAGATTTGTTTTTTCATCAAAAGAGAAAAAAAAACCCAAATATTAAAACATATATGTTATATTGCATCATAACATATAATGAACAGCAGAAGTCATGTAAAACTCTTGTTTTTTTCTCTTGTTTTTTTCTGCATCAGAATTATACACCTTGCAGATCTCTTTCTGACTCAATAAAGTTCTGACTGAACACTCAAACACTCAAACATATCTGTTCATTAACATGTATTTATTTGATCAAGGAAGAAGTGTGCCTGAAACCCATTAACAAATATGAGTCAACCTATTCAATATGTTCCCTAAAAGGATTTAGATTTTAAGAGACTATTTTGTTATTTTTTAGGGATTTTGGCTAAGTTCATTGACCACTTCATTTAGTGCTGTGTAGACAGGACCTTTAGCTCTTGGGTTAATAGAGCTTATGGGACCAATTTAGTTTCATCCAGGAAAGCAAATTTCCCTGCTATGAATGAGATCTGATTTTCATTAGATGGGTTTACTCAAAGTTATTTAGTGAAAGTAATGTCCAGAAGTTTCTAACTCAATTTAAATTCAGCTTTTTCTCATCCACCTGCATCCCTGTGGTTCTTGAGTCTAAAAGCATGCTGGAATTCCAACTGGGAAGCTACCATTGACACAATTTGGACTGAAAGCTTAGCTCTTCATAGAAAATGAATGAAAGAATGCTTGAACATGACTTTCCTCAGAAGAATAAATTAAGGATTAATATTGCATTTCAACTAAAGTTGGCTAATGGTTATTCTCTGAACTGTGGTTTCTCAAATAACATGATTGTTGGATGAATCACAGAAATAAAAAGGAAGGAAAGAACTAGATCAACTCAGGGGGACAAGTTGCTTGAGAAAATATGCTGAACCACCTAAAGCATATTTTAATTAGCCACAGTGGAACAAACACTAAATTAATTATGCTTTGGGCTCAACACACCTTGAAGCAGCTAGAGAAATTCTGGGGATGAATAGCTTTAATTTTGTCCAAAGAAAACCACTATATAATACATCTGTTGGTGGTTAACAGATCTTCAATATGTCTAGAAGACTGAAAATATTGTATATTTAAGGAATATAATTTTGGATTCTGCTTTTTCGTGAATTCAGCTGTAGAAAGGAAAACATTAGAAATGAGGCTCCCAGACTTTACTTATGAGAACTCTTATAGAACTATTCTAAGAAAAAAAATTTCATCAATCTTTATAGTGCCTGGAGGACCACTAAGGATAACAACCTAAGGACCACTTTAAATATCCCCCAACCTAGGCAGTAAGTAAGCAGAAGAGTGTGCATTAATAATTGTACAGTGAGAATTGTTGAGTTTTGATGGCTCTTATTTCCGTATCACATAGTATCTCTTCTCATGTAGGGAAATGGTCTTCTTGGCAGAACCTACGGGGTCCTGAAGCTGGGAAGAGTCTTGCATATAGATTGGGAGTTGGAGAGGGTGGCAACTTAGCATGTCTTCCCTGGAAATGCTGGTTGCTGCAGAAAAGAAGAATCCAGAAGTCGTTTCCGTAAGTGCTGGGGCTGCTGCCTCCAATCACTGCATAAACTATCTTGGTATTTTCTTCTGGCTGGGGATTTTGGACATTGGAATGTCTCTGGAGGAGATGTAGTGGTTTTAAACCTTGGATACATGTTAGAAACTCCCAAACTGTTGTTTTTTAATAAATGAAGGTACCAAACCCACTCACAGATATTTGATTTAATTGATCTGGGTTGGGGCCTGCTTATGTGTATTTAAAAAATTTTTCCTTGAGCAATACAGTTGTGCAGCCAGGATTGAAAACCAAAGAGACAGAGGCAGCTTGATATTTACCAAGGACTAGGAAACAGTCATATGCTGGACTTGCTCAAAGCCCAATTCTATTTTTTCTTTCCTTGTCATAGACTTTCCCACTAGAAGACATTTATGGAATAGGTCTGGCATTATTCTCGTAATATTGGGTACTAACCAGCAATGGTTCACATATTTCAGTCAATCTATATTGCTTGTAAAGTGTTACTTCAGCTACCACAATTAGTTGGACTACACCATACTGGCTATTGATTAGGGCCTAGTTAACTTCTCCTCTGATGCTTTGAATTATTTTATGGTTTATTTGGTTTCTGTCAGTGATATGCAAATTAAAATTTGGTGTGTATTTTTCATAGTGTATAATTGTACAATCTGAAATATCCAAACCATATCTAACCTAATCCTTTCCCATGCCACACCCCCATTTCTTTTAAGCCAAATGTACATGCCCACTTACATGTTATAGTTAATGCAAATCCTATTTTGTGCATGAAATTGGAGTGGGTTTCTGTGCAGTGTTAAGTTGGCTCTGTGATTAATCCTGTATCTTTGTATTAGGTTATAGTCTCAGGTGATTACTTGGTTCTTTTTTGTTGTTGTTGTTGTATTTGGGCTCTGGGGTACATGTGCACATCCTGCGTCCTGCAGGATTGTTGCATAGGTACATACGTGCCATGGTGGTTTGCTGTCTCCATCCCCCTCCCCCCGGCCATCGCCTATGTCAGACATTTCTCCCATTGTTGTCCCTCCCCATCCTCCCCCCGCACCCACTGTCCTTTCCCTCCCCTCCCCTCCTCCACCCCCACAACCTAGCCTTATCAGTGTTGTTCCCTTCCCTGTGCCCAAGTGTTCTCATTGCTCATCACCCACCTATGAGTGTAAACATGCAGTGTTTGGTTTTCTGTTCTTGTGTCAGTTTGCCGAGAATGATGGTTTCTAGGTTGATCCATATCTCTACAAAGGACTTGAACTCATCGTTTTTTATGGCTGCATAGTATTCCATGGTGTATATGTGCCACATTTTTTTTGTCCAGTCTATCATCAGTGGGCATTTGGGTTGGTTCCAGGTCTTTGCTATTGTAAACAGTGGTGCAATAGACATTCGTGTGCATGTGTCTTTATGACAGAACTATTTATAATCCTTTGGATATATACCCAGTAATGGGATTACTGGGTCAAATGGAATTCCTGTTTCTAGATCCTTGAGGAATCGCTACACAATGGTTGAACTAATTTACACTTCCACCAACAGTGTGAAATTGTTCATATTTCTCCACATCCTCTCCAGCATCTATTGTCTCCAGATTCTTTAATGATCACCATTCTAACTGATGTGAGATGGTATCTCAATGTGGTTTTGATTTGCATTTCTCTAATCACCAATAATTATGAGCATTTTTCATATGTTTGTTGGCCGTATATTTGTCGTCTTTTGAAAAGTGTCTGTTCATATCCTTCGCCCACTTTTGAATGGGTTTGTTTGTTTTTTTAAATTGTAAATCTACTTTAGTTCTTTGTAGATTCTGGATATTAGCCCTTTGTCTGATGGGTAAATTGCGAAAATTTTTTCCCATTCTGTTGGTTGCTGGTTTACTCTATTGATTATTTCTTTTGCTGTACAGAAGCTCTTAAGTTTCATTAGGCCCCATTTGTCTATTTTGGCTTTTGTTGTCATTGCTTTTGGTGTTTTAGTCATGAAGTCCTTGTCTATGCCTATGTCCTGAATGGTGTTGCCTAGGTTTTCTTCTAGGGTTTTTATGGTGTTAGTTCTTATGTTTAAATCTTTAATCCATCTGGAGTTAATTTTTGTATTAGGTGTAAGGAAGGGGTCCAGTTTCTGCTTCTTGTGTATGGCTAGCCAGTTTTCCCAACACCATTTATTAAACAGGGAATCCTTTCCCCATTGCTTGTTTTTGTCTGGTTTATCCAAGATCAGATGGCTGTAGATGTATGGCGTTGCTTCCGAGGCCTCTGTTCTGTTCCATTGGTTTATATCTCTGTTTTGGTAGCAGTACCATGCTGTTTTGATTACCGTAGTCTTGTAGTATAGTTTGAAGTCAGGTAGTGTGATGCCTCCGGCTTTGATCCTTTTGCTTAGGATTGTCTTGGCTATGCAGACTCTCTTTTGGTTCCATATGAAGTTTAAAGTGTTTTTTTCCAGTTCTGTGAAGAAGGTCAATGGTAGCTTGATGGGGATAGCATTGAATCTATAAATTACTTTGGGCAGTATGGCCATTTTCACGATATTGATTTTTCCCAACCATGAGCATGGAATGTTTCTCCATCTGTTTGTGTCCTCTCTTATTTCCTTGATCAGTGGTTTGTAGTTCTCCTTGAAGAGATCTTTTACCTCCTTTATTAGTTATATTCCTAGATGTTTTATTTTCTTTGTAGCAATTGTGAATGGGAGTTCACCCATGATTTGGCTCTCTGTTTGTCTGTTATTGGTATATAGGAATGCTTGTGATTTCTGCACATTGGTTTTGTATACTGAGACTTTGCCGAAGTTGCTTATCAGCTTAAAGAGCTTTTGGGCAGAGACAATGGGGTCTTCTAAAGATACAATCATGTTGTCTGCAAATAGGGACAATTGACTTCTTTTTTTCCCAATTGAATGCCCTTTATTTCTTTTTCTTGCTTAATTGCTCTGGCTAGAACTTCCAATACTAAATTGAAATAGGAGTGGTGGGAGAAGGCATTCTTGTCTAGTGCCAGTTTTTAAAGGGAATGCTTCTAATATTTGCCCATTCAGTATGATATTGGCTGTGGGTTTGTTGTAAATAGCTTTTATTGTTTTGAGATACTTTCCATCGATACCTAGTTTATTGAGATTTTTTAGCATAAAGGGCTGTTGTATTTTGTCGAAGGCCTTCTCTGTTGAATTTTTTCGAACGTTGAACCAGCCTTGCATCCCTGGGATGAAGCCTACTTGATCATGATGGATAAAGTAGCACTTTTTAATGTGCTGTTGGATTTGGTTTGCCTGTATTTTATTGAAGATTTTTGCATCAGTGTTCATCATTGATATTGGCCTGTAGTTTTCTTTTTTATTTGTGTCTCTGCCAGATTTTGGTATCAGGATGATGTTGGTCTCATAGAAAGCATTAGGGAGGATTCTCTCTTTTTGTATTTTGGAATAGTTTCAACAGGAATGGTACCAGCTCCTCTTTGTGTGTCTGGTAGAATTCAGCTCTGAACCAGTCCAGACCTGGGCTTTTTTGGTTGGTAGGCTATTAATTTCTGCCTCAACTTCAGACCTTGTTATTGGTCCATTCAGGGTTTCAGCTTCTTCTTGACTTAGTCTTGGGAGTGTGCAAGTGTCCAGGAATTTATCCATTTCTTCCAGATTTACTGGTTTAAGTGCATAGAGTTGTTTGTAGTAATCTCTGATGGTAGTTTGTATTTCCGAGGAATCAGTGGTGATCTCCCCTTTATTGTTTTTTATTGCATTTCTTCAATTCTTCTCTTTTTTTCTTTTTTATTTGTCTAGCTAGTGGTCTGTTTATTTTGTTGATCTTTAAAAAAAAAAAAACCCAGCTCCTGGATTTACTGATTTTTTGAAGGTATTTTTGTGTCTCTATCTCCTTTAGTTCTGCTCTGATCTTAGTTATTTCTTATCTTCTTCTTGCTTTTGAGGTTTTTTGATCTTGCTCCTCTAGCTCTTTCAATTTTGATGATGGGGTGTTGATTTTAGATCTTTTCTTGTTTCTCATGTGGGCATTTATTGCTGTAAATTTCCCTCTAGACACTTATTTAAATGCGCCCTATAGGATCTGGTACATTGTGTCTTCATTCTTGTTGGTTTCAAAGCACATTTTTATTTCTGCCTTTGTTTCATTGTTTATCCATTCGTCATCCATGAGCAAGTTTTTCAGTGTCCATGTGATTGTTCGGTTTTGAGTGCTTTTCTTAATCCTGAGTTCTAATTTATTGCACTGTGGTCTGAGAGACTGTTGTTATGATTTCTGTTCTTTTGCATTGCTGAGGAGTGATTTACTTCCAATTATGTAGCCCATTTTGGAGAAAGTACAATGTGGTGCTGAGAAGAATGTGTATTCTGTGGATTTGGGGTGGAGTGTCCTGTAAATGCTTCTTAGGTTCACTTGGTCCAAATCTGTGTTCAAGTCCTGGATATTCTTGTTGATGTTCTGTCTCATTGATCTGTCCAGTATCATCAGTGGAGTGTTAAAGCCTCCCACTATTATTGTGGGGGAGTCTAAGTCTTTTTGTAGGTCTTTAAGAACTTGCTTTATGTATCTGGGTGCTCCTGCATTGGGTGCATATATGTTTAGGAGAGCTAGCTCTTCTTGTTGTATTGATCCTTTTACCATTATGTAATACCCTTCTTTGTCTCTTTTCATCTTTGTTGGTTTAAAGTCCATTTTATCAGAGACTAGAATTGACACCCTTGCTTTTTTTAGCTCTCCATGTGCTTAGTAAATCTTCCGTCCCTTTATTTTGAGTCTATGTGAGTCTTTGCATGTAAGATGGATCTCCTGAATACAGCACACTGATGGGTCTTGACTTTTTTTCCAGTTTGCCAGTCTGTGTCTTTTGATTGAGGCATTTAGGCCATTTACATTCAACGTTAATATTGTTATGTTTGAATTTGATCCTGCCATTTTGTTACTGGCTGGTTGTTTTGCCCATTAGTTGACATGGCTTCTTCATTGCATCGTTGGTCTTTACCATTTGGTACGTTTTTGTGGTGGCTAGTATTGGTTGTTCCTTTCCCTGTTTAGTACTTCCTTCAGTAGCTCTTGTAAGTCAGGTCTTATAGCGATGAAGTCTCTCAGCAATTGCTTGTCCATAAAGGATTTTATTTCTCCTTCATTTATGAAGCTTAGTTTGGCAGAATATGAAATTCTGGGTTGAAAGTTCTTTTCTTTAAGGATGTTGAATATTGGCCCCCACTCCCTTCTAGCTTGCAGGAATTCTCTAGAGAGATCCACTGTGAGTATGATGGTCTTTCCTTTGTGGGTGACATCCTTTCTCTCCGGCTGCCCTTTGCATTTTTTTCTTGATTTCAACCCTGGTGAATCTGACAACTATGTGCCTTGGGGTTGCTCTTCTTGAGGAATATCTGTGTGGTGTTCTCTGTATTTCCCAGATTTGAATGTTAGCCTGCCTTGTTATGTTGGGAAAGTTCTCTTGGATAATATCTTGAAGAGTGTTTTCCAGCTTGGGTTCATTCTCCCTGTCACATTCAGGTATGCTGATCAAACGTAGATTAGGTTTTTTCACATAATCCCATAGTTCTTGGAGGCTTTGTTCATATTTTTTTCACTCTTTTTTCTCTAATCTTGGCTTCTCATTTTATTTCATTGATTTGATCTTCTATCTGTGATATCTTTTCTTCTGCTTTATCAATTCGGTTGTTGAAACTTGTGTATGCCTAATGAAGTTCTTGTGCTGTTTTTCAGCTCTATCAAGTCATTTATGTTCTTCTCTAAGCTGGTTATTCTAGTTAGCATTTCATCTAACCTTTTTTCAAGGTTCTTAGTTTCTTTGCATTGGGTTAGGACGTGGTCTTTTAACTCAGAGAAGTTTGTTATTATGCACCTTCTGAAGCCTGGTTCGGTCAATTCATCAGATTATTTTCTGTCTTTTTTTATTCCCTTGATGGTGAGGAGTTGTGACCCCTGGGAGAAGACGTGTTCTGTTCTTTAATGGTTTCATTCTTTTTGTGCTGTTTCTTTTTTCTTCCTCATCTTCGTGGATTTATCTCCCTTTAATCTTTGAAGTTGGTGATTTTAGGAGGAGTCTCTGAGTGATCTTTTTTTGTTGAGATTGGAGCTGTATCTTTTTTGGCCTGTAGAGGACGTTGCTGGGCTCTCTCGGGTTCAGTCAGGTTGCTGGGTGGGTGGTCCTTCCCTGGAGTTTGTTTGCAGGTGAGATTGGCCCCACCTTCCCAATGGTATCTCTCCTTCCCCAGCTGGATCTTCCTGGTTGGGGTTAAGCTGGTGTATTTGCTGCCAAGCTCTCTAGTGAGGGCTTCAGTTTGAGTTCTGTGGACATGGGGCCTGCCAGGCCTTATGGTCTGCTTCCCTGCTTTCAACTCTGTCTCCCTCTGTGGGATAGTCCTTCCCACTGGTGTTAGTCCAAATTCCCACCCAGGTCCCTGCAACAACTTGCTGCACCTGGCAGTAGCCACTGCTCAGATTTGCATCGACTACCCAGGGCACCCCACCATCTGGCAGGGCTCTAGTGGACTGTGGGTTGCAGGAGGGATGGGGTAAGCACAGAACCCAATTCAGAGCACCGAGGGGGTTAAGTCCCCCAACCCTCCAAGCCAGCTAAATGTTTCAGGTGGAGACACGCCCTCCCCGCCCCCCCTCCGCCCGTCTTGATTTGCCCCCCTTGGCATCTCTTGCCCTGCAGCTCCTTCCCTGGGCCGATTTTCAGAGCCCTATGTGTCCCATAGAAACGAACCTGACACCTCATTTGGAATCGTGAAGTCCTCTAGCTCTCTGAGTCTCATTCACTGGGAGCTGCATTCCGGTGCTGGCTTCTCTTGGCCATCTTGGTGCCTCTCCCCCCGTCACCTTGCCCATTACTTGGTTCTCTATAAGGTAGAGGCACTTCTTTACTGGATCGGAAGTGAGGAAACTTTCTTAAGAGATGTCACTATGTAAACAGCAACAATCAGTAATAAATTGGATACATTTGCTTTGTTCAAGGTATTATTATAGGTTTTCTTCACGGGTACAATTTACTTAGGTATTTAAGGTGAGTCACACTGATTCAGAAAAATACAATAGTTTATTGATTCTATTCCATGAGAAACATCATGTGTCAATCTACAAGAAACTTTCATACATTTTTACATAACAAAAGAGTCATAAGGGTATTTACCATGATCAGTAGGAAAAATACTTGATTAGTTTGTGTCCTTCTGAAGATAGCTGACCTAGGGAGGCTGAGGATGGCAGAGTGAATACCTAGGGGCAACAGGGAGCGTTAGAAACGGTGCTGGGCTGAGAATTGGCGAACAAACCTGGAGATGGCCCTACTACTTGCCGTATCTGGAAAATGACCTGGTTGAGCTAGATTATGCCTCAGGCTCTCTCCACTCCTAAGAACCTATGTTTCTGTTCATTACCATATTTTGCGTCTTTGTTTTTGTGTTAGATGATCGCCTCATTGTGCTGTGGATCAGCATTTATAATTGTTTTAAACATCCATCACGTTTAGGGTGGCATTTCTCATTTTCCATAGTAAACTCATTGGTGACATTTACAAGATTATTAATTTTTGAAAAAAATCATGCATCATCAGTCTTCTCAGGACACCTTAGGAGTGACTGGTAACGGAGTGATCTAGAGGAAGCAGTTGGGGGCCAGGGGAGCTTTAAAGGAGTGAGGGAATTAGTAAGGAGTGGAGGTTCCCTGAAAGAACAAGTTGTATATGAAGGGAAGTAGGAGTGGGAGAGTTTCATTTGAAGTTTTTTTCCTTGTCTCTGCTTGGAGTTGAAATCTGCACAGATGCCAAATCTGTATTATTATTTTACTTAGAAAAAGTTTGTGAATTGTATTTGTTAGTTTGAAGCTTTTCCCAACCTTTTGATAGAAAGATTTCTGAGAACAAATCTCCTAGAAGTTAGTCTACCCGAGTCCAAGTGCCAGCTTGTGCCAACTGAACAGGCTATAGCTCTGGGCTGATGTTGAGTTGGAGATGGGAGTGCAAACAAAGAGTTCTGTTTTCTCCAATCCCTTATGGGCCCTTCTGGACCCTGCTAAAGCCAAATTCAAGGATGCCTTGGGGAATATGGCTCCAAGGCTGGCCTGAGTGAGGAATCCTTTGAAGTTTCTTGTCTTTTTTTCTGTTGTTTCCACTCCGTGAAGGTTTAAGATGAGACTCTGGCTCCACAGGAAGCAGCGGTTTGGAAGAGAGACCCAGTAGAAACAGGCATAACCAGCTAACCCTATCACTAGGAAGGCAGGTCTGGAAACAGAGTCATCTGAAGTTGTATTAGCATTGAGCTGAATTACCAATTTCCACAAAACTGGAAAGCATTGTCCTGTGTTAAATAAGATATTTGCCATTTGTGTTTCTTTTTCAAACTTTGTTTTTGAAACTTCTTTACACATGACTCTTAATCAGTTTGTTTTTCTTTAACAAAACATTAAAACCACTGGATATGTTTATAGGTTGGGGGGATGGAACTAACTGGGGGAATATTTAAATTTTTGTTTTCTATTTTTTTTCTTCCCCTTTGCCCCCTTGACTTCTTCTGTAGTTCAGACATCCTTCTCCCAGATGCTCGTACTCATCCCAATTCTCTGAGAGCCTACACTGTCACTTGCTTCTTGGGCAGAGTGTCATGCTCCTGAGCTCTTGGATTATCTGCCCCACCACACCTCCTACCCCATTACAGCACTGCCAGAACAATGGACTGTGTCCTCAGAGCATGTTAGGAGAGGGGGCCAGTTTATTAATTAACGATAAAGGGCTAATGAACCACAATGGTCTAAAGCAAGAGTTGCCAAACTTTTTCTGTAAAGGGCTTGATAGTAGGTATTTTTGGCTTTGCAGGCCATACAGTTTCTATTGCAATTACTGAATTCTGTTGTAGTACTGAATAAGTAGCCGTAGACAAAATTAAAGAAATGTACCTTGCTGTGTTCCAATAAATGATGGATATTGAAATGTAAATTTTGTGTAGTTTTTACTTGCCACAGAATATTATTCTTCTTTTGAATTTTTCAGCTATTTACAAATGTGGAAACCATTCTTAGCTCACTTGCCAAACAAAAATAGCCTGCAGGTTGGATTTGGCCCAGGGGCCATAGTTTGCTGACTCCAGGTCTAAAATGTGAGTCCTCTCAGCTAATTTTTCTATATATACCAGTATATTATATTGCTTTAAAAGAAGTAATTAGCAATTGTGTAAAGGTATGCGGGAAGCTTTCAATCATAGCTCAGAGGTGACTGCCTGTCCATCTTCTTTCCTTAAGAGCAGCTCTGGAAAGAGCTTCATTTTTCAAGTATGTTTGCCCAGCTCCATAAAAGCTCAACTGTTGAGTAGGTACTGCTATGTAAACAGTCCATATGTATCATTTATGTTTTAGAACACAGAAGGCTCTGATTGATAATGTGAGTCAGTCACGAAACTCTGCTGATTTGTCATTGAAAATTCTGTGCATTCTTTTTTTTCTCAAATCTTTCTGTCTTGCAGTAATATTTGTCAAGAGTGGTCCACTTCCCTTCTTTCCCTCTTTTTTAAGGTATGCCAACTGTGGGGGATATGTAACAACACCTTAAATCCTAATGGCTTAATCAAGATTCTCACTTACATCACAGTCCAATGCAGACTAATGTCCTTGGAGGCTGACAGTATGAGTGTAGGGGTGTAGGCTGGAGAGGTGTCTCTGCTTTTATTCAGTTCTTCAGGGACCCAGGCTCTTCCATGTAGTAGCTTTGCCATTCCCCAACACCCAAGAGCATTCCACAGGATACTCTGCATCTGACCAGCAGACAATAGAGTATGTGGAGGATCTTGCAGGAGGTATTTTAGGACCAAGGCTGGGAGCTCAAATGGGATGTTGGCCAGGATCCTTGATTCCTTTCCATGTGAGACTCTCTGTAGGGCTGTTTGGATTTCTTCATGACATGGTAGCCAGATTCCATGAGCAAGTGTTCAAAAAATAGGAAGGAGAAACTGCCAGTATTTTAGAGCCTAGGCCTGAAAAAAAGCACAGCATCATTTTTGCTGTATTTTATTATTCAAGCAGTTACAGAGACTGTTTCCATTCAAAAAAAAGAGGCTATAGATTTTACCTTTTCATGGAAAGTGTTTCAGAGAATTTGAAGCTACCTTGAAACCAGCACAGGGTGTTATGTTGAGAGTTAATATGACTGATTGGATGAGGATGGCACTAATTCAGAAGTACTCATCTCTCTTCATGTCCCACTGTGAACTATGGATCAGCCATCCTAGGGTCATGTTGGAACTACAAGCTGATTGTCTAATTCAGGGGTTGGGAAACTACAGCCTGTGAGCCAAATCTGGCCAGCTGTCTGTTCTTGTAAATACAGGTTTATTTAAACACAGCAACGGTCAGTCATGTATATGGCATGCACCATTTTTACACTACAACAGCAGAGTTGAATGATTGTTTTTAGAGAATATGGCCTGTAAAGCATCAAATATTTACTCTCTAATTCTGTTTACAGAAAAAGTTTCTGACTCCTGCTATAAAGAGACTCAAAAAATCTCCTATCATTAGGAGCAAGTGCAATTAAGCTTGCAAAAGTCAGACCTGCTCTTGTGATTGACATGAGGGCACACACATTACTGATGGTCCTGAGTTGCTCTGTCTTTATTAACAGAGCCCTTGAAAAGTGATTGCATTCTGCCATCAAATCACCCAACTCTCCAGCAGAATAAAATGTTCTGGTTATTTGAGTGGGTTTGTCCTTGGCAATGCCTGCCTGGAAACTGGCAACAATCTATATGTTTCATTCCATCTTCTTCCTCTCATCTTCCAATTCCATTTTTGCAATGATGGGTGCAGTTGGTAAGACCTCAGCTATGTTTTTCTAGCCTAGATAACTTGGATGGTGCACCTAAAGGAATATTCTGGAGCTCAGTGGTTCTAGACTTTTCTGTGGCTCTTCTCAGACATTGCTTGCATTTTTTGGCTGAAGAAAGATTTCTCACTTGACACCTTTTCTTTTAGAGCAAAGTTCCAAGCACTGTTCTATCCGTTTTTGTTTTTAAGTCAGCACTAGATTATCTGTATTAGTGGCATGTGTATGTGCTGTAGGGATAAATTAGAAATTAGTAATCATGCATTTGAAATTGACATTTGGAATTTTCTCTCTTTCTCCTTGTCTCTTATTTTCTTCCTCTCTGAGGCAGTATTCTAGTCAACTAATATTCAAAGATAATGCACACTGAAAATTCTCTTATAAAAAGCCTCACTGGGGAGGTATTCATCAAAGGGTACAATGTTTCAGTTATGCAAGGTGAATAAATCCTAGAGATCTGCTGTACAGCATAGTGCCCATAGTTAACAGTATTGTATTGTATGCTTAAAAATTTGCTGAGAGGGTAGGTCTTATGTTAAGTGTGTTTATCACACACAAAAAATAATAAAGAAGATGGGAGGAAAGTTTTGGAGATAAGGGATATGTATATGGAATGGTAGAAATGTTGGCTTCATAGATATGAAAGAACAGTCATATCTTTCTCTTATTTTGAAAAATTGTCTGTTATTAGTTCTTTGATTAAACTTCCTACCCAAATATCTCTCTCTAATTCTCCTTTAGGGCATATAATTTTTAGATTTTCCCTTCTAAGTATTTTCTAGATCTCATAGGTGTGCTTTATTCTTTTTTTCTTTTTTCTGTATAGGTGTATACATATCATCAGGTATGTATAGAATAAATATGTACAGCTTTTTGTATGTCAATCATACTGTAATGAAGTGTGTTTTTTTAAAGCCTCTCTATAGGAAACTTAATGGTTTCTTTTCAAACTTCGTCCCTTTCCCTCCATCCTTCTCTCTATCTTTTTCTTTCCATCTTTCCCTCCCACCTTCTGTAACAACAGAGAGGGTTTATGATCATGCCAATGACTTGAACCCCTGAGAAGGATATTTTAGTTTACATGTGCTGTGTTCCCATTTATAACATGGGTCCTTTGGTTAACATTTTATCTAAAGGAACATGGAGAAGGATCTTTGCTCAGCCTGTGCTTTATCATCTCATAATTCATTTGCAAGAACTAAAAAGAAACCTCTAAAGATTTCATTTTCCAAGAAAGCCATGGACTTGGAGGCCTCCAGGACTGATGCTTTCAGGCTTCTTTAGACTCCATATCCATATGAAATTATTTGTTCTCTTTTACTATTTTTTTTTGCCAATTCCAATTTGTTTTTTGATTGTATTCCTTTGATTTATGCTAATCTTAAACAGGCTGTTAATCCAAAAGAGCAGAAACATTCACTGATTTGATTCTTAGCATTCTGTAAACGCTTAGCAGAAGTCAGATTTATAGAAGTGATAATCAACTGGGTGTGTGTGTGTGAGGTGGGTCTCCTTCCCCACCTTTGCCTGTTACCCTAAAATGGCTTCTGGCTTCTGGTAACCATAGTGGAAAGAGTGAAGTGGCTTTATTAGAAAAGGGAAGTGGCAGAGGAGAGGCATGCAGGAATTAACAGCTTTGGCCCACGGATTTTGGAAAACACCTTGACTCCAAGATAAGTGTGTATTTTTTCTCCCTACAGACCACAAGAGCAGATTGGGAGGTTCTCATCAGCAAACAAAGCTATTCCTAAGCTCACAGTCAGGACACTGCCCCCTGTACCTGGAGAAACCGCCATTTTTCCCTCACATATGAAGCCAGTCTGACTGGCTGGATCAATTTGAACCATCAGTGGGGTGACCAATGCTATATACAAATTACCCTGAAATTCACTTTCTGGAATACTATTTGGTACATTAGTCCAGTTGAGACTGACTAATTAGTGCCCTAGTGTAGTAAAAATGTTGATGCCCCTTTCTACTTGGCCATCTTGGCTCTCCGCAGTGCCCCTTTCAAAATATCAAATGCATTATACAAAGTACCTCTGCCTCAAAGGAGCTGGATCCATTCTTAACCCTTGGTATTTTTGAAGGATATGAGAATGAAGACTCAGTGTGTCCTGAATAGTTTGCAAGTAAGAAAATGAGGGCAGAGGATGGCATATGTCTTGCTTGAGTTCTATGAGCCTTTAGCAAACTGTAGATCCCCACAGTCCTTTCTACCTTTCTCTCCTTCATGACTTTCTCCCTCCTTCCTTGACTGTACTTTCTTCATTGATCACTGTCATGCTCTGAGCCAGTGTCTATGACAGACCCATGGACTTCAGCTCTAGCTGCTAAAGACCTGTTTTTACCCTCTTCCCTTATACAAAATAATCTATGTTGCTTTATCTTATATTTGGGACTTAGAACTCTTTGGGGCTCTGGTGCTGGCTGGCATCAAGGTTTTAAAGAAGAGACTGAAGTTACTCTGTGGGAAGCAGAAAGAGAAATTTGGACTGCTGAGAAGTTGTGGAGGAAGGACAGCAAAGGGCCATGGACTAATGCAGTGCTGTACAGGGTGATGAGACATACCACCTTGACTGGCACATCTTTAGTGAATTGCTAAATTCATAAGTCATTTTGTAAGAATAGATTTCTTTGTATAAACTAGAGAAGAAGTTGAGTTTCTTTTGGATTAATGAGGAATAAAACAGTTTGCTCATCACTGAAGGCAGAATGGGAAAGGGCCTGTGGAAGCAAGTGTCAAGGGACCTTAGAAGCATGAGAGAATTTGGATTGTCAAATCTATGGCATTAAGAGCTCAGGTTAAGTGTATGTCGGTTTTTGAGGGTTGGGCAAGCCTGAGATGACATTATCTGAAGCACACAGGTCAATCTGACCGAAGCAATATGATGCTTCATTAACTATTGCACCAATCACATGTGAAGCCCTTCACTCCTCCAATAGGCTTAAACTTGGCAAGGAGAGGGACTGAAGTTTTCAGTCATTTATTTTTTGGATCTCAAGTTAGGACATACTTGAGTAAAGTTAGCAAATAGAGACATCTTTGACCATTGAATCCTGGGGATAGTAGGGTGCAGGGGACAAGGTCAGAGTAGATAGTGGACACTGAGATAACCGGACTGTGGCCATCTGTGTGCCTGTCTTTGCTTTTCTGTCTCTGTCTCTGTTTATCCTTTCACAAGATGGCAACTCAACATGGAGGAAGCAGGGTGGGTTGTGAAGTCAATGCTAGCTTGCTGACATTTTCCCTGGGCAGAGGAGGTGCCTCTCTTTCTTTGATTCACCCCTTCCCCAAATTCTCACCCAACAAGGTTGAAATGCCTTGATCAGGTTGTCAAGGACTTTTGTTTGTCTATTAGAAATAAGCCCTAAAAGAAGCAACGTTGAAAGAAGTTCCATGTTGATTTAGAATCTCAATATAGTTCAACGGCCAGTGTTAAATCTGGGATGGAGAGTGCGGGGGAAGCAGAGCACCAAGAGGGGTGGGATGCAGGGAAGAGGTAATGATACAGAGTGTCCTCAGTTTTAGGCACTCCTTGTGCATTTGAATTTATGCAACAACTCCCATGAAAACAGCATTATTTTCTCTCTTTTTGTTAAAAGAATTACTTCATGCACTTCCATAGCCACGTAAATCCTCCCCGACACTGGGGATATAACAGCTGCCCAGGATCTCAGGAGTGAGGCTACGTCTAAGGTCAGTTTTAATCAGAAGGCAACTGTCATTTCAGGAAACCATGAGATTTAATGCAAGTATGAGCACTTGTATTAAAGAACAAGTCTTTTTGTATAAACCAAGACACAGAAAGATTAACTTGTTCAAGGTTGCATTGCTACTGGCATACCAGGATTTAGATATTTATCAGACCCTATCACACCTTGTTAGGTACCAACTGTGGTGAAGTAAGGGAAGAAAAGGTGTACCAAAGGAACATGATATGCTGAAGGACAAATTTTCATGACTGACCTTAGGCTGGCTATGATGGTCGGTCATTGCGAGTGAAAGGAGGTGAAGGGCGGGATTAAGTGAGTTAAGGAGAGAGGCAAAGCAGATCATGGGGAAGGGTTAAATCTGAAAGAGGAGAAAGAGTAAAGTAGTAGAGAAAAGAGCTTGGAAGAAGAAAAGGAGAACAAAGAATTTACACAGGGGGATTTTTCTGTTCCCTTAGAAAACATGAGTTAAGTAGAGTGAAAGAAGAAGAGTTCAGCTTTGGAGCAGCAGCTATTCAAACCTATCTGTGGAAAATTTCCCTTTGTGTTCACTTGAACAAAATAAATTCAATAGGATGTCATTATTGAAATTCAACCAAAATATTATGTATGGTCTGGAATTGGTTTTAAAAATTGAAACAGTCTAGGAGAGATTCTTTGTTTTTCAGACTTTAAAAAAGTTGCAGATAAATGTGCTTCTGATTAGAGAGGAAACAAGGAGGGGCACTGTGCCAAACATATGTAGGCAGGTGCTATACAACTTCTCCACGCAGCCCTGCCAAAGCACTTGTGGGTGACCTTGGCACTTAATGAAAAACTTGTGCTTCTCTGTGCACACATCGCAAGGAGGATGAGACCTCTCAGCGTATCTGGATTTGATATTAAAATGATATTGGAACACATCACTCCAAAGGTGTCAGAGTGGGCAATTCCCTCTTCATGTCTGATCCTGCCCCATGCCTCCACCCAAACTCAATTCTTTTTATCTCCTAGAATAACGAGGCTGCTGAGCATCAATGGTAACATCATCTGAGATGTTGGCAAATTTTGAAAAAATAACGGAAAATAAGTCTGTCTCTTGGCCCACACCTTTACCCTTAGAGTGAGCAGGATTTTCTGCTTTGCCATTTAACTTTCTGTGGTTAGCAAATACAAGGTCACATAAAAGAAGCTTAATGAGATGGAGTGGATTTTCACCATCTCAGAACAGGTGTAGTGGAGGGTCCGGGCTCTAGTCCAGGTAGGTATATTAGTTTTTAAGGGTGGTTGTAACAAGTTACTAAAAATGTGGTAGCTTAAAAGAACAAATGAATCCTTGCCAATTCTGAAGGCAAGAATTTCAGAATCATAGTGGCAGCAGGGACATACTCTAAGACTCTGGGTAGAATCCTTCCTCATCTATTCCCAGCTTCTATTGGTGGCCAAGAATCTTTGGCTTTTTTTGGATGGCAGCTGCATCACTCCAGTCTCTGCCTTTGTCATCATGTGGCATTCTCCCTGTGTACCTGTCTTTGCATGCCTTACCCCTGCCCTTTTCTTATAAGGACACCAGTTAAAATGGATTAGGGCCTACTTTAATGATCTTACTTGATTCCACCTGCAAAGACCCTATTTCCAAATAAGATCATGTTCACAGGTACCATGGATTAGGATTTCAGTGCATCTATTTGGGTGACATAATTCAACCCATGGCAACAAGTATTTGGGTCTGAAATGCTGGTGGGGCAGAGGCTATAATGAGATATATTTATGCAAGCTGATTGGCATGGGGGTGGATGCAGAGCCTTGGAAGGAAAGGAAGGGAAGCCAGAAGGACAGCGTCAGTATGAGGTCTCATATATCCTCTGGTTTACTCAAAGGAAACAGGCCTGAGGCCTGAAGAGGGTTGCAGGCTGCATTGTCAGGGAATTCTGGGAGTTGCAGGCCATGGGCAAGAGCTGCTTTGGTGCACAACTGATTCAGATAGTGATATGGTTTGGCCGTGTCCCCAACCAAATCTCATCTTGAATTCCCACATGTTGTGGGAGGTACCTGGTAAGAAGTAATTAAATCATGGGAGCAGGTCTTTCCTGTGCTGTTCTTGTGATAGTGAATAAGTGTCATGAGATCCGATGGTTTTAGAAAGAGGAGTTACCCTGCACAAGCTCTCTCTCTTCACATACTGCCATCCATGAAAGACATGATTTGCTCATCCTTGCCTTCTGCCATGATTGTGAGGCCTTTCCAGGCATGTGGAACTGTAAGTCCATTAAACCTCTTTCTTTTGTAAATTGTCCAGTCTTGAGTATGTCTTTATCAGCATAATGAAAACAGACTAATACTGTAAATTGGTACCAGTAGAGTGGGATGCTACTGAAAAGATAACTGAAAATGTGGAAGCAACTTTGGAATTGGCTAACAGGCAAAGGTTGGAATGGTTCAGAGGGCTCAGAAGAAGACAGGAAAACGTGAGAAAGTTTGGAGCCTCCTAGAGACTTGTTGAATGGCTTTGACCAAAGTGCTGATAATGATATGGACAATGAAATACAGGCTAAGGTAGCCTCAGATAAAGATGAGGAACTTGTTGGGAACTGGATCAAAGGTGACTCTTGTTATGTTTTAGCAAAGAGACTCATGGCATTTTGCCCCTACCCTAGAGATGTGTGGAACTTTAAACTTGAGAAAGATGATTTAGGTTACCTGGCAGAAGAAATTTCTAAGCAGCAAAACGTTCAGGCGGCGACTTGGGTACTGTTAAAGACATTCAGTTTTAAAAGGGAAACAGCATAAAAATTCAGAAAATTTGCTGCCTGACAATGTGATAGGAAAGAAAATCCCATTTTCTGAGGAGAAATTCAAGCTGGCTGCAGATGTTTGCATAAGCAATGAGGAGCCAAATGTTAATCACCAAGACAGTGGGAAAATTGTATCCAGCATATCAGAGAACTTGGTGGCAGCTCTTCCCATGACAGACCTGAAGACCTAAAAAGAATAAAAGAATTGTTTCATTGACTGGGTCCAGGGTCTCTCTGCTGTGTACAGTCTAGGGATTTGGTGCTCTGCATCGCAAGCCATGACTAAAAGAGGCCAAGGTACAGCTCAGGCTGTGGTTCAGAGAGTTCAAGCCTTAAGCCTGAGCAGCTTCCATGTGGTGTTGAGCCTGTGGGTACACAGAAATCAAGAATTAAGGTTTGGGAACCTCTGCCTGGGTTTTAGAGGATTTATGGAGATGCCTGGATATCTAGGCAGAAGTTTGCTGCAGAAGCAGGGAACTCATGAAGAACCTCTGATAGAGCAGTGTAGAAGGGAAATGTAACGTGGGAACCCCCATTCAGAGTCCCCACTGGGGTGGTGCCTGTGAGAAGAGGACCCCTGTCCTCTAGATCCCAGAATGATAGATCCATCGACAACTTGCACTGTGCACCTGGAAAAGCAACACTCAACACCAGCCTCTGAAAGCAGCCAGGAGGGAAGCTGTACTCTGCAAATCCATAGGAGCAAAACTGTCCAAGACCACAGGAACCTACCTCTTGCATCAGCATGACCCAGATGACAGACACAGAGTCAAAGGAGGTTATTTTTGAAGCTTTAAGATTTGACTCCACTTTTGGATTTTGAACTTGCGTGGGGCCTGTAGCCCCTTTGTTTTGGCCAATTTCTACTATTCAGAATGGCTGTATTTACCCAATGCCTATACCCCCATTGTATCTTGGAAGTAACTAACTTGCTTTTGATTTTACATGCTCATAGGCAGAAGGAACTTGCCCTGTCTCAGATGAGAGATTGGACTGTGGACTTTTGAGTTCATGCTGAAATGAGTTAAGACGTTGAGGGACTGTTGGGAAGGCATGATTGATTTTAAACTGTGAGGGTATGAGATTTGGGAGGCGCCCAGGGCAGAATAATGTGGTTTGGCTGTGTCCCCACCCAAGCCTCATCTTGAATTCCCATGTGTTGTGGGAGGGACCCAGTGGGAGTTAATTGAATCATGGGACAGATCTTTCCCAGCCCTGCACAATATTTCTCTCATTGCCTTCTGCATCCATGTAAGACGTGACTTTCTCCTCCTTGCCTTCCATCATGATTGTGAGGCCTCTCCAGCCGTGTGAAACTTTAAGTGCATTAAACCTCTTTCTTTTGTTAATTGCCCAGTCTTGGGTATGTCCAGCAACATGAAAATGACTAATACAGTTAGGAAAAGGAAGAGAGGCTTTCTTTACTCTTTCAAGGAATACAGTGTGGCTTTGGCACATGGAAGACCCCAGAAATACAGCACTGTTAGACACCTACAGAGCAGACATCCTTAAGGGTGCTGGGAGACAGTAGAGATATTAATGGGGACAAATGGCAGTGGTGGGATGGGCTCTCTCAAGACAGCTGTGGATAGGTGTGAAAGAGCAAGGGAGAAAGGCAAATACTAAGGACTCCCCTGAACCATTAGCTCTTTAGTAGTGTGCCTATACAGACAACTGCCTGAGCTGGGAGAGTAAGAGAGTGGGAAGGGGGCACTACCAATAATTACCCAGGGACACCTGGAACTTCTCAGAGAAACCAGCGTCATGCCACCCCACTTTTATTTAAGTTTCATAAAAATTGCATGTATTTAGGATATACAATGGGGTGTTTTGATATGTATATACACAATAAACTGATTACTATAGTTAGCTAATTAACATATCCATTTCTTCACATAGGTATCATTTTTTTTGTATGTGTGGCAAGACCACTTAAGATCTACAGTGTTAGCAAATTCCAAGTATATAATACAGTAGAATTAACTATAGTCCCTGATACAGTTAGGCTTTGTGTCCCCACCCAAATCTCATCTTGAATTATAGTTCCCGCAACCCCAGTGGTATGTCATTGAATCTTGGAGGTGGTTTCTGCCATGCTGTTCTCATGAAAGTGAATGAGTTCTAACAAGATCTGATGGTTTTATAAGGGACTTTCCCCCTCTTCACTCTGCACTTCTTTCTCTCCTGCCACCATGCGAAGAAGGACGTGTTTACTTTCTCTTCTGCCATGATTTAAGTTTCCTGAGGCCTCGCCAGCCATGTGGAATTGTGAGTCAATTAAACCTCTTTCCTTTATAAATTACCCAGTTTCAGATAGTTCTTCACAGTCCCTATGCTATACATTAGATCTCTAGAACTTATTCATCCTGTATAATTGAAACTTATACCTTTCAACTAATACCTCCCTGTTCTTTGCCTCCCAACAATCACCAGTCTACTCACTGTTTTTATGAGTTGGACTGTTTTAGTTTCCTCATATCAGTAGTATCATACATAATTTGCGCCTTTGTGTCTAGCTTATTTTACTTAGCATAATGTCCTCCAGGATCATCTAGGTTGTCACAAATGACAAGACTTTCTTCTTCTTTTTTTCTTTTTATTGTACTTTAGGTTCTTGGGTACATGTGCTGATCATGCAGGATTGTTGCGTAGGTATATACGTGGTAAGGTGGCATTTCTCCCCATGTTATCCCTCCCCCTTCTTTCCACTGTCCCTCCCCTAACCCCCGCAACAGACCCCAGTGTGTGATGCTCCCTTCCCTATGTCCACATGTTCTCATTGTTCAACACCCGCTTATGAGTGAGAACATATGGTGTTTGATTTTCTATTCTTGTGTCAGTTGGCTATATATTCCATTGTATATGTATACCACATTTTCTTTATCTGTTCATCAACTGATAGACACTAAGATTGTTTTTATATTTTGGCTATTGTGAATAATACTGCATTGAACAAGGGAGTTCTTTGCAGTCAGAGATTCTTTGACACACAGATTTCATTTCCTTTGGCTATGTCTTCAGAAGTGGGATTGCTGGATTATTAGGTTGTTCTATTTTTAATTCTCTTGAGGAATCTGTAGACTATATTTCATAATAGCTATACCAACTTACATTCCCACCAAATGTGTACCAGAGTTCCTTTTTCTTCATACCCTCACCAATGCTTGCTCTCTTGTCTTTCCATGATAGCCATTCTAACAGCTGTAAAGTGATATCTCATTGTAGTTTTAATATGCATTCTCCTGATGATTAGTGATACCAAGTACATTTCTATATACTTTTTGGCCATTTATAAGTCTTCTTTGGAAAAGTGTCTATTGAGGTTTTCTGCTCATTTTTAAATGAATTGTTTTTTGAAAAATATAGAGTTGTAGGAGATTTTTACATAATTTGGATATTAACCCTTTATCAGATATATGGTTTGCAAATATTCTCTCACATTTTCTGGTTGCCTTTTCATTTTGTTGTTTGCTTTGTTGCACGGAAGTGTTTTTTTTCACTTGATATAGTTCCACTTACATATTTTTGCTTCCTATGCTGGTGCTTTTGATGCCAAATCCCCACTAAAATTGCCGAGACCAATATCAAGGAGCTTTTTCTCTATGTTTCCTTCTAGGAGTCTTATGTTTCAGGCCTTATGTTTAAATCTTTAATCTGTTTTGAAAATTTTTTTTGTGAGTGGTGTAAGAAAAGTCTCCATTTTTATTATTTTGCATGTGGATATCCAGTTTTCCCAAAACCACTTATTGATGAGACTATTCTTTGTCTGTTGCATGCTCTTAGTGCCCTTATCTGAAATTATTTGACAGTATATGTGTAGGTTTATTTCTGGCCTTTATGTTCTGCTCCGTTGGTCTATATGTGTCTTTTTTTATTCCAGCACCATACTGTTTTGATTACTAAAGCTTTGTAATATAATTTAAAATTAGAAAGTATAATGTCTCCATCTTTGTTCTTATTTCTCAAGATTGCCTTTGTTATTTGATGTCTTTTGTGGTTTCATATGCGTTTTACGATTATTTTTTCTATTTCTGTGAAAAAAAATGCTTTGCAATTTTGATGGGGATTGCATTGAATCTGTAGATTGTTCTGAAAATCACCCTACTCTATAGAAGCCTGTGGTAATGCAAGCACAACAGTCCCTTTCAGGGCTGACCCTAATCGTAGGCACAGTGGGCAACAATCTTATATTGAATTGAATTAGAGATAGGCTATAGGGAACAATGAAGTTTATTGTTTTGATTTTAGATTTAACTTTTAGAAAACCTTATAGGCTTATTTAAATGATCTAGCCTTTTGCCTTTGTATTGAGGGTCCCTTCAGTACAGCATTCCCTTTGTTGCACAATACAAGGAGTATAGGAAAATACACAAGCGCTAATTCTTCAAGGGCTGAGGGCCCTTGCTGGGAGAGAAGTGATTTTCTTCCATTAAACTATCAGTATTGGCTGGGTTGATTAGAATATCAAATGATCACCTTTGACACCAGATCCTTAGGGGATAAAGGTTTAACAGAGGGGATAGGGACTGGGAAAAAGATTGTTAGCCACTTGTCTTGGTCCAAGCCAAAGATAAGGGCTGGGGAATAGAGGCTGTGGGCATTGCTGAGAAAGACTCTCAAAAGAGAGCACCAGGAGAATCTAAGATGGATTATGTCTACTTATCAAGGGTCCAGAAGCAACCTTTCTTATAGCCAGAGGAAAATTAGCAGAGGAATTCAGAAATATTTTATTGTTCTTCTTGGCTATGTAACCATCCTTTTCCAGGGATCAGGCTGTCTGGCTTTTCTGAAAGATACTAGGTTGCAAATATAACGCTGATGACAGAGATGCCATCCTGTCTTTATTATTCTAGGATCTCTATGCCTCTTCCATTCTGGAAGAACGGAAAGAGTTTAGTTCCCAGAGGATTTTTTATGAGAATCAGAAAAGTTTATACCAGCAGCCCCAGCAAGCATTTTTGAGGCCATCTCAGTTTCTCTATCTTTTCTCTTCTTAATTTTTATTTTTTGCAGGTACCTGCACACAGTAGTTGTGTATGTTTATAGAGTACATGAGATTTTGATACTGGCATACAATGTGTAATGATCTCATAAGGGTAAATGGGACATTCATCACCTCAAGGCATTAATTATTTCTTTGCATTACAAGCATTCCAGTTATATTCTTTTAGTTTTTCCAAAATGTAAAATACATTATTCTTGACTGTAGTCACCCTGTTATGATATGAAATACTAGGTCTTATTCATGTTATCTATTTTTGTACTCTTTAACCATCCCCACTCCTCACCTTCCCCCATTAGCCTCTGAGGCTTCTCATAACCATCACTTTATTCTCTGTCTCCACATATTCAGTTTTTTGTTTGTTTGTTTGTTTTTGTTTTTTTTAGCTCCCACAGGTAAGCGAGAACATGCAAAGTTTGTTGTTCTGTACCTGGCTTGCTTCACTTAACATAGTGACCTCCAGTTCCATCAATGTTATTGCAAATGACATGATCTCATTCCTTTTTATGGCCGAATATTACTCCATTGTGTATATGTACCACATTTTCTTTATCCATTTGTCTATTGATGAACATTTAGTTTGTTTCCAAATCCTGGCTATTGTGAACAGAGCTGCAATAAACATGGGAGTGACGATATCTCTTCAATATGCTGATGTCCTTTCTTTTGGATAGATACTTAGCAGTGGGATTGCCGGATCATATGGTAGTTTTTTCTAGTTTTTTGAGGAACCTCCATAATGTTCTCCATAGCAGCTGTACTAATTGATATTCTGACCAAGAGTATACACCTTTTTCTCCACATCTTTGCTAGCATTTATTATTTCCTGTCTTTTGAATAAAGGCATTTTTAACTGTGGTGTGATGATATCTCACATTAGCTTTGCTGTGCCATTCTTTGATGATCAGTGATATTGAGCACCTTTTCATATACCTGTTTGTCGTTGTATGTCTTCTTTTAAGAAATGCCTATTTAGACCTTTTGCCCATTTAAAAATTGGATTATTGAATTTTTTCCAGGAGAATTGTTTGAGCTGGTTATATATGTTGATTATTAATATCTTGTCAGATGGATAATTTGCAAACATTTTCTCACATTCTGTGGGTTGTCTTTTGATTTCATTGATTGTTTCCCTCACTGTGCAAAAGTTTGCAACTTGAACTGATCCCAATTGTTTATTTTTGCTTTGGTTGCCTATGCTTGTGGGGTATTACTCAAGAAATCTTTGCCTAGTCCAATGTCTGGGGGAGTTTTCCAAACATTTTCTTTTAGTAGTTTCATAGTTTGAGGTCTTTGATTTAGGGCTTTAATCCATTTTGATTTGATTTTTGTATATGGTGAGAGATAAGGATCTAATTTAATTCTTCAGCATATGGATATGCAGTTTTCCCAAGGATAATTTGACTCCTCTCTTTTCAATTTAGATGTTCTTTATCATGTCTGATTACTCTAGCTAGGATCTCCAGTATTATGTTGAATAACAGTGGTGAAAGTGGGCATCCTTGTCATGTTCCAGATGCTAGAGGAAAGGCTTTCACTTTTTCCCCATTCAATATGATACTAGCTGTGGGTCTGTTATACATGCTTTTATTATGTTGGGGTATATTCCTTCTATAACCATTGTTTAAATAATAAAGAGATGTTGAATTTTATCAAATGCTTTTCCAGCATCAAAATGATTATATAATTTTTTCCCTTCATTCTGTTGATGAAATTATCACATTGATTTGTGTACGTTGAACCATTTTTTGTATCCCTGCGATAAATCTCACTTGGTCATAATAAATTATCTTTCTAATTTGTTGTTGGATTTGGTTTGCTAGTATTTTGTTGAGAATTTTTGCATCAGTATTTATCAGAGGTATTGCCTTGTAGTTTTCTTTTTTGATGAATCTGTGGTTTGGCCATCAGGGTAATACTAGCCTTGTATAATGAGTTTGAAAGTATTCTCTCCTCCTCTGTTTTCTGAAGTAGTTTGAGTAGAATTAATGTTAATTCTTTTAAAAATATTTGGTAAAATTCAGCAGTGAAGCCATCAGATCCCAGGCTCTTTCTTGCTGGGATGTTTTTATTATGGATTTAATCTATTTACTAGTTATTGATCTATTCAGGTTTTGTGTTTCTTCCAGGTTCAATCATGGTAGGTTGTAAATGTCCAGAAATTCACCCATTTCTCCTAGGTTTTCTGATTATTGGCGTATAGTTACTTATAGTACCCTATAATGATCCTTTGAATTTCTCTAATAACTTGTGAGGTCTCATTTTTCACCTCTGTTTTTATTTATTTGGGGCTTCTCTCTTTTTAGTCTGGCTAAATGTTTTTCAATTTTTATCTTTTTCAAAAACAGCTTTTCATTTCATTGATCTTTTGTATTTTTTTGTTTCGATTTCATTTATTTCTGCTCTGATGTTTATTTATTTATTTTACTAGTTTTGGGTTTGGTTTACTCTTGCTTTTCTAGTTAAGATGCATTGTTACATTGTTTATTTGAAGCTTTTCCACTTTTTTGATGTAGGTGCTTATTGCTATAAGTTTCTCTCTTAGTACTGCTTTCACTGTATCCTATAGGTTCTGATATGTTGTGTTTCCATTTTAATTTTCTTCAATAATTTTTAAATTTTCTTCTTAATTTCTTTATTGACCTACTTGATCATTTACAAGCATATTGTTTAATATCCATATGTTTGTATAGTTTTAAAAATTTCTCATTATTGATTTCTAGTTTTATTACATATGTTCAGAGAAAATGCTCAATATTAATTTTTTGACTGCTGTAAGACTTATTTTGTGACCTAATATATAGTCTATCCTTGAGAATAATCCATGTGCTGAGGAGACAAATGTGTTTTCTGTAGCAGTTACATGAAATGTTATGTAAATATCTAGTAGGTACATTTGGTCTATACTGCAGATTAAATCTGATGTTTTCTTATTGATTTTCTGTCTAAATAATCTGTCAGTGCTGAAAGTGGGGTCTTAAAGTCTCCAACCACAAATTTAATAGAGTCTATTTGCTTCTTCCTTCTTTAGCTCTAATAATATCTGCTTTATATATCTGAGTGCTCCAGTGTTGGGTGCATATATATTTATAATTGTTACATACACTTGCTGAATTGACCCTTATCATTGTGTAATGATCTTCTTTGTGTCTTTTTATAGTTTTTGTCTTGAAATCTCTTTTGTTTGATATGAGTATAGCTACTCCTACTTATTTTTAGTTACCATTTGCATGGAATATCTTTTTCCCACCCTTTAGTTTTAGTCTCTGTGTATCTTTATAGGTGAAGTGGTTTTTCATAGGCAACAAATCAATGTTTAAAATCCATTCAGCCACTCTATGTCCTTTCATTGGAGAGATTAATCCATTTACATTCAATGTTATTGTTGTTATGTAAGGACTTACTCCTGCAATTTTTGTGTTTGTTTTCTGGTTGTTGTGTGGTCTTTTCTTTCTTTTTTTTCTCCCTTCTTGTCTTCTTTTTAACAAGGACGATTTTTTTTCTGGTGGTGTATTTTAATTTCTTGCTTTCTAATTTTTATGTATTTGTTTTGATTTGAAGTTATCATGAGGCTTGCAAATACTATTTTATAACTCATTATTTTAAACTGATGACAAGTTAGCACTGATTGTATAAGCAATCTAACAAAAAGAAAGCTAACAAAATGTTTACACTTCAAATTCATCTCTATTTATTTATTTATTTAACTTTAAGTTCTGGGGTACATGTGCAGAATGTTCAGGTTTGATACATAGGTATACACATGCCATGGTGGTTTGGTGCTTTTCCTAATGCTATCCCTCCCCAATCCCCCACTCCCTGGTATCCTTCTCCTAGTTCCCCACTCCCCAGCAGGCCCCAGTTTGTGATGTTTACCTCCCTGTGTCCATGTGTTCTCATTGTTCAACATCTACTTATGAGTGAGAACATGTGGTGTTTGGTTTTCTGTTCTTGTGTCAGTTTGCTGAAAATGATGGTTTCCAGCTTCATGTCCCTGCAAAGGGCATGAACTCATTCTTTTTTATGTCTACATAGTATTCCATGGTGTATATGTGCCACATTTTCTTTATCCTGTCTATCATTGATGGACATTTGGGTTGGTTTCAAGTCTTTGCCATTGTGAACAGTGCCACAATAAATATACATGTTCATGTGTCTTTATAATAGAATGATTTAAAATCCTTTGGGCATATACCCAGTAATGGGATTGCTGGTTCAAATGGTATTTCTATTTCTAGATCCTTGAGGAATTGCCACACTGTCTTCCACAATGGTGGAACTAATTTACACTCCCACAAACAGTGTAAAAGCATTTCTATTTCTCCACATCCTCTCCAGCATCTGTTGTCTCCTGAATTTTTAATGATTGCCATTCTCACTGGCACGAGATGGTATCCCAATGTGGTATTGATTCACATTTCTCTAATGACCAGTGATAATGAGCTTTTTTCCCTGTTTGTTGGCTGCATTAATGTCTTCTTTTGAGAAGTGTCTGTTCATATCCTTTGCCCAATTTTTGATGGGGTTGTTTATTTGTTTTTTTCTTGTACATTTGTTTAAGTTCTTTGTAGATTCTGCATATTATCCATTTGTCAGATGGATAGATTGCAAAAATTTTTTCCTGTTCTATTGGTTGTTGGTTCAATCTTATGATAGTTTTATTTACTGTACAGAAGCTAGACTAGGGTTGCAACCCCTACTTTTTTTTGCTCTCCATTTGCTTGGTAAATCTTCCTCCATCCTTTTATTTTGAGCCTATGTATGTCTTTGCACATGAGATGGGTCTTCTGAATACAGCACACCAATGGGTCTTGACTCTTTGTCCAATTTGCCAGTCTGTGTCTTTTGATTGGGGCATTTAACCCATTTACATTTAAGGTTAATATTGGTATGTGTGAATTTGATCCTGTCATTTTGATGCTGGCTGGTTGTTTTGCCCATTAGTTGATGCAGTTTCTTCATTGTGTCAATGGCCTTTACCATTTGGTATGTTTTTGCAGTGGCTGGTACTGGTTGTTCCTTTCTATGTTTAGCGCTTCCTTCAGGAGCTCTTGTAAGGCAGGCCCGGTGGTGACAAAATCTCTCAGTAGTTGCTTATTTATAAAGGATTTTATTTCTCCTTCACTTAAGAAGCTTAGTTTGGCTGGACATGAAATTCTGGGTTGAAAGTTCTTTTCTTTAAGGATGTTGAATATTGGCCCCCAATCTCTTCTGGCTTGTAGGGTTTCTGCTGAGAGATCTGCTATGAGTCTGTTGGCTTTCCTTTGTGGGTCACCTCACCTTTCTCTCTGGCTGCCTTTAGTGTTTTTCCTTCATTTTAACCCTGGTGAATCTGACAATTATGTGTCTTGGGGTTGCTCTTCTCAAGGATTATCTTTGTGGTGTTTTCTGTATTTTCTGAATTTGAATGTTGGCCTGAATTGCTAGGCTGGGTAAGTTCTCCTGGATAATATCCTGAAGTGTTTTCCAGCTTGGTTTCATTCTCCTTGTCATTTTCAGGTACACCCATCAAATGTAGATTTGGTCTTTTCATATCATCCCATATTTCTTGGAGGCTTTGTTCATTTATTTTCACACTTTTTTCTGTAATCTTGCCTTCTCATTTTATTTCATTGAGTTGATATTCACTCTGTGATATCCTTTATTCCACTTGATCAGTTCAGCTATTGAAACTTGTATATACTTCACAAAGTTCTCCTGCTGTGTTTTTCAGCTCTATCAAGTTGTTTATGTTCTTCTCTATGGTGGTTATTTCTAGTTAGCATTTTGTCTAACCTTTTTTCAACATTTTTAGTTTCCTTGCATTGGGTTACAACATGCTCCTTTAGCTCTGAGAAGTTTGTTATTACCCAACTTCTGAAGCCTGTTTCTGTTAATTGTCAAACTCATTCTCCATCCAGTTTTGTCCCCTTGCTGGTAAGGAGTTGTGTTCACTTGAAGGAGAAGAGGCATTCTGGTTTTGGGCAATTTTAGCCTTTTTGCACTGGTTTCTTCCCATCTTCGTGGATTTATCTTCCTTTGGTCTTTGAAGTTGGTGATGTTGGATGGGGTCTCTGAGTGGATGTTTTTCTGTTGATGTTGAAGCTATTTCTTTCTGTTTGTTAGTTTTCCTTCTAACAGTCAGGCCCTCTGCTGCAGGTCTGCTGGAGTTTGCCTGAGGTATACTTCAGACCCTGCTTGCCTGGGAAAATCACCCATGGGGCTGATTGCTGCCTGTTCGTTTCTCTGGTAGCTTCATCCCAGAAGGGTATCTGCTGGATGTCAGCCAGAGCTCTCCTGTATGAGGTGTCTCTCAGTCAGGATATACGGTGGTCAGGGAGCCATTTGAGGAGGTAGTCTATCCCTTATCAAAGCTCAAGTGCTGTGCTGGGAGATCTATTACTCCCTTCAGAGCTGCCAGGTCTGCTAAAGTGGAACTGACTACCACCCCTTTTCGCATGTGCTCTGTCCAAGGAAAGTAGGGTCTTTATTTATAAGTCCCTGACAGGCTGCTGCCTATTTCATGGATGCCCTGCCCAGCAAGAAGGAGTCCAGTGACAGTCTGCCTGCAGAGGCCTTGCTGTGCTGCTGCAGAGACCTTGCTGAGCTGCCATGGGCTCTGCCCTGGCTGTGAGAATTTCAAGCCAGTGGATTTTAGCTTGCTGCTCTTCATGGGAGTGGGACCCATTAAGCCAGGTCCCTTGGGTTGCTGGCTTCAGCCCCCTTTTTTAGGGGACTGAGCAGTTCTGTTTTGCTGGTATTCCAGGTGCCACTGGGGTATCAGAAAAAAACAAAGAAACAAACAAGCAAAAAAACTGCTGCAGAGCTCCAGCGTCCCAGGTCAAGCTCAGACTGCTGTGCTGGTTGTGAGAATTTCAAGCCAGTGGATCTTAGCTTGCTGCTCTTTGCGGGGGTGGGACCCATCAAGCCAGATCCCTTGGCTCCTTGGCTTCAGCCCCCTTTTTCAGGGGAATGAGCAGTTCTGTCTCGCTGGTATTCCAGGTGCCACTGGGGTATCAGAAAACAAACAAACAAACAAATAAAACTGCTGCAACTAAAATGGCCTCCCAGTTTTGTGCTGGAAACCCGGGGCGCTGGTGGTGTAGGCACCGGTTGGAGTCTCTTGGTCTGCGGGTTGTGAAGACCATGGGAAAAGCACAGTATCTGAATCAGAGTGCCAAAGTGCCAGGAAATGTCCCTAATGGCTTCCCTTGGTTAGGAGAGGGAGTTCTCTGTCCCATTGTGCTTCCCAGGTGAGGCGATGCCCCATCCTGCTTCAGCTTGCCCTCCTTGGGCTGCACCCACTGTCTAACCAGTACCAATGAGATGAACCTGGTACTTCGGTTGGAAATGTGGAGATTACTCACTTTCTGGATTGCTGTCACTGGGAACCGTGAACCAGAGCTGTTCCTATTTGTCCATCTTGTCGGAAGTCCCCCCAACTTCCCATATTGTAACTTTTTGTTGTTTCTATTTATACCTTACTGTACTGAGTATGTCTTTTTTTTTTTTTTCCTCCTGAGAAATAGTTTCACTCTTGTTGCCCAGGCTGAAATACAATGACGCGATCTTGGCTCACTGCAACTTCTACCTCCTGGGTTCAAGCCATTCTCCTGCCTTGGCATCCTGAGTAACTAGAATTACAGGCATGCACCTTCATGCCTGGCTAATTTTTTATTTTTAGTAGAGATGGGGTTTCTCCATGTTGGTCAGGCTCATCTCAAATTTCCGAACTCAGGTGATCTGACTGCCTCGGCCTTTCAAATTACTGGGATTACAGGCGTGAACCACTGCACCCAGCCAATATGTCTTAAAAAGTTGTAGTTATTGTTTTTGATCAGTTTATCTTTTAGTCTTTTTTACTTAAAATATGAGAGAATTACAGTGTTATGATAGCCTATGTTTTTCTGTGTACTTACCACTACTGAGTTGTGTACCTTCAGATGAGTTTGTTGTTGTTGTTGTTGATTCACATCCTTTTCTCTTAGATTGAAGAACTTCTTTTAGCATTTCTTGTAGCCTAGATCTGGTGTTGATGAAATCTCTCAGTTTTATTTGTCTGAGAAAGTCTTTATTTCATGTTTGAAGAATATTTTCATTGGATATACTATTTTAGGATAAAAGTTTTTCCTTCAGCACTTTATATATGTCATGCCAGTCCCTCTTGGCCTATAAGGTTTCTACTGAGAAGTCTTCTGCGAGACACATTGGAGCTCCATTGTATGTTATTTGTGTTTTTTTTTTTTTTTCTCTCTTGCTGCTGTTAAGATTCTTCCTTTGATTTTGATCTTTGGAAGTTTGATTATTAAATGCTGTCAGGTAGTCTTCTTTGGGCTAAATCTGCTTGCTGTTCTGTAACCTTCTTGTACTTGAATATTGATATCATTCTCTAGGTTTGGGAAGTTCTGTGATTATTACTTCAAATAAACTTTCTACCTCGATCTCTCCCTTCCTCCTCTTTATGACCAATAACTCTTAGTTTTGCCCACTTTGAGGCTAATTTTTTTTCTTTTGTCTCCTCTGACTGTGTATTTTCAATTACCTGTCTTCAAGCGCACCAATTCTTTTCTCTGCATGATAAATTCTGCTGTTAAGAGACTCTAATGCAGTCTTCAGTATGTCAGCTGCAGTTTTCAGTTCCAGAATTTCTGCTTGATTCTTTTAAATTATTTAAATATCTGTTTAATTTATCTGATAGGATTTGGAATTCCTTCTCTGTGTTCTCTTGAATTGTGTTGGGTTTTCTCAAAACAGCTATTTTGAATGTTCTGTCTGAAAGGTCACATATTTCAGTTTCTCCAGGATTGGTCTCTTGTGCCTTATTTAGTTTGTTTGGTGAGGTCATGTTTCCTGGATGGTTTTCATACTTGTAGATGTTCGTTGGTGCCTGGGCATCGAAGAATTAGACATTTATTCTAGTCTTTTCAGTCTGGGCTTGTTTGTGCCCATCTTTCTTGGGAGGGCTTTGCAGGTGTTTGAAAGGACTTTGCTGCTGTGATTTAAGTCTTTGGTAACTGCAGCCATACCTGCATTGTGGGGCACCTCAAGCTCACCAACCCTGTGGCTCTTGCAGATGTTTAAAGTTATCATCATTCTCAGCAAACTAATACGGAAACAGGAAACCAAACACTGCATGTTCTCACTCAAAAGTGGGAGTTGAACAATGAGAACAGGGAGGGGAATATCACACACCAAGGTCTGTTGGGGGATAGGGGATTAGGAGAGGGATAACATTAAGAGAAATATCTAATGTAGATGATGGATTGATGGGTGCAGCAAAGCACCATGATGTGTATACGTATGTAGCATACCTGCATGTTCTGCACATGTATCCCAGAACTTAAAGTATAACAAAAAAAAAATTATATTAAAAATGGGAAAAGACAAATGATAATTTCATGTTTAATAGAGAATATGTAATAACAGTTATTCAAAAAGATGAAAATTAAAATAATTTTTGTGATTTTTTAAATAACATTTTTTGTTAATTTTGGTTATTTTTTTCCCCCATTTATTTATTTTATTGCATTTTAGGTTTTGGGGTACATGTGAAGAACATGCAAGATTGTTGCATAGGTACACATGTGGCAGTGTGATTTGCTGCCTTCTTCCCCATCACCTACATCTGGCATCTCTCCCCCTGCTATCTCTCCCCAGCTCCCCACCCCCCAACCTCCCTCCCCTATTTCCCCCCAGCTGACCCCAGTGTGTAGTGCTCCC
>NW_016107733.1:1218704-1238660 GCF_001604975.1 Cebus imitator | reverse complement strand
AATCCAGAGTTTCTGGTTGCTGTTCTTTTGTGGGGTGGGACCAGCCGAGCCTGATCGCCTGGCTCCCTGCCTCAGAGCCTTTTTTAAGTTGGTGTTCCAGTCGCCTGTTGAAGAGGCGCCGGGTTCTGTTTGTTTTCCCCTGCGGCCACTCACTGCGCTGGCTTAAACAGGGGCACTGAGGTTTGTGGCGCTTTTTTTGCCCTCGAATCTACTGTCCTGGCTCCCTGCTCAGTCCCCTTTTTAAACAGATGAATGGGCGACTTCCCATGGCTCCAATCGCCAGCCAAAAAGGCACCTGGACCAGTGTATTTTGTACGGAGAACCGCTGCTCTGGGGCGCCGACAAAGCAGCAGTGCGGGGCAAAGCAGTGGCGCCGGTCGGCACAGCCGCACTGGCCAAAACAGCTGCGCTGGCGATGGTGGAGCTCCTCCGCCTTGGAATTTCCTAGTCTGTGGGCAATAAAAATGCGGCATCCACTCACCCTCTGCGCTTTCACTGGGAGCTGCAATCCTGAGCTGTTCCTAAACGGCCGTCTTGGATCGATCCCCCCAATTTTGGTTATTTTTAAAAAATAATGTTCAATATTGGCCCTCACTCTCTTCTGGCTTGTAGAGTTTCTGCAGAGAGATTTGCTGTTAGTATGATGGGCTTTCCTTTGTGGGTAACCCAACCTTTCTCTGTGGCTACCCTTAGCATTTTTTCCTTCATTTAAACCTTGGTGAATCTGAAGATTATATGTCTTGGGGTTGTTCTTTTCAAGGAGTATCTTTGTGGTGTTCTCTGTATTTCCTGAATTTGAATGTTGGCCTGCCCTGCTAGGTTGGGTTAGTTCTCCTGGACAATATCCTGAAGAGTGTTTTCCAAATAGCTTCCATTTTCCCTGTCACTTTCAGGTACACCAATCAAATGTAGATTTGGTCTTCCCACATAGTCCCATATTTCTTGATGGATTTATTTGTTCCTTTTCATTAGTTTTTCTCTACTCTTTGTTTTTACAATTTATTTCATTTAGTCGATCTTCAATGTCTGATAGCCTTTCTTCTGCTTGATCAATTCAGGTCTTGTTACTTGTATATGGTTCATGAAGTTCTTGTACTGTGTTTTTTGGCTTCATCGGGTCATTTATGTTCTTCCCTATAAACTGGTTATTTTAGTTAGCAGTTTTTGTAACCTTTTATCAAGGTTTTTAGCTTCCTTGAATTGGGATAGAACATGCTCTCTTAGCTCAGAGGAATTTATTACCCACTTTCTGAAGCCTGCTTGTGTCAGTTCATCAAACTTATTCTCCATCCAGTTTTCCCTTGCTGGTGAGGAGTTGTGATCCTTTGGAAGAGAAGAGGCATTCTAGTTTTTGGAATTTTCAGGCTTTTTGTGCTGGTTTTTCCTCATCTTCATGGATTTATTTATCTTTGGCCTTTGATGTTGGTGGTCTTTGGGTGGGGTTTCTGCTTGGGCATCCTTTTTGTTAACGTTGATGCTCTTCCTTTGTGTTTGTTAGTTTTCCTTTTAACAGTCAGGCCCCTCTGCTGCAGGTCTTCTGGAGTTTGCTTGAGGTCCACTCCAGACACTGTTTGCCTGGGTTTCACCAGTGGAGACTGCAGGAAAGCAAAGATTACTGCCTGTTCCTTCCTCTGAAAATTTGTCTCAGAGAGGCACCTGCCAGATGCAAGCCAGAGTCCTTCTGTATGAGGTATCTGTTGACCCCTGCTGGGAGGTGTCTCCCAGTCTGGAGACATGAGGGTCAGGGACCCACTTGAGGAGGCAGTCTGCCCCTTAGCAGAGCTCAGGCACTGTGTTGGGAGATCTCTGCTCTATTCAGAGCTGGCAGGCAAGAGTGTTTAAGTCTGCTGAAGCTGCACCCACAGCTGCCCCTTCCCCCAGGTGCTCTGTCCCAGGGAGATGGGAGTTTTATTCATAAGCCCGTGAGTGGGCCTGCTGCATTTCTTTCAGAGATGTTTTGCCCAGAGAGTGAGAATCTAGAGAGGCAGTCTGGCAAAGAGGCTTTGCTGGCATCAGTTGGCTTTGCCCAGTTTGAACTTTCCAGTGGCTTTATTTACACTGTGAGGGGAAATCTGCCTACTCAAGCCTCAGTAATGGCAGACACCCCTTTTCCACCAAGCTGGAGTGTCCCAGGTCAACTTCACACTGCTGTGCTGGCAGCAAGAATTTTAAGCCAGTAGATTTTAGCTTGCTGGGATCTATGGGGGTGGGATCTGCTGAGCAAGACCACTCAACTCCCTGGCTTCAGGCCCCTTTTCAGGTGAATGAATGGTTATGTCTGGCCAGCATTTTGGGCATCACTGGGGCATGGAAAAAAAAGAAAACTTATGCAAGTAGCTCAGTGTCTGCCCAAATGGCTGCCAAGTTTTGTGCTTGAAACCCAGGGCCCTTGTGGTGTAAGCACCCCAGAGAATCTCTTGGTTTGTGGATTGTGAACACTGTGGGAAAAGCATAGTATCAGGGCTGGATAGCAGTGTCTCTCATGGCACAGTTCCTCAAGACTTCCCTTGGCTAGGGGAGGAAGTTACCTGACCCCTTGCCCTTCTCCTTTGAGGCAACTCCCCATCCTGCTTCTGCTTGCCCTCTGTGGGCTGCACCCACTGTCTAACCAGTCCTAATGTGATGAACTGGGTGCCTTAATTGGAAATAGAGAAATCACCTGCCTTCTGCATTGGTCTCTCTTGGAGCTGCAGACCTGAGCTGTTCCTATTTGGCCATCTCACCAGACTTTGTATCTCCTTTTCCTTTTCTTAAGCAGGAGTCTCTCCCTGTAACCACCACAACTGGAAATGTGCTGGGTCATTTCCTGAAGCCAGACATCTCTGAGTCTCACCCAAGTCCCATAGTGAGTACTACCTGGCTACCACTTCTGACTATTCAGGGCCCATGCGCTCTTTAGTCAGCAGGTGATTAATACTGCCAGGACTGGGTCCTTCTCTTCAAGGCATCTGTTTCCCTGCTTGCCCAAGGTGTGTCCTGAAATATCATCCAGGAGCTAGGGTCTAGAATGGGGGCCTCAGAACTCTGCCTGGTGCCCCATTCTTCTGTGGATAAGGTAATATCCAGGTTGCAAGACAAAGTCCTCTTTACTCTTCCCTCTCCAGTGAAACGTAGGAATCTCTCCTGGAGCTGTGAGCTGTGCTACCTGGGGTTGTTGAAGGGATAATACAAGCACTCCCTTGGCTACTATAGCTGGTGTTTTACTAGGTCACATGCACCCCAAGTCCACTCTGAGCCTAGCACAGCACCAGGACTTGCCTAAGAGTTGCAGTCCTTGCAGCCTAGACTGCTTTGTTTTTGCTTTCTTCTTCTTCTCCTTTTTTTTTTTTTTTTTTTTTTTTTTAGGTTTTCTGTCTCTCAGGCTGGAGTGCAGTGGCACCATCTCAGCTCACTGAAACCTCTGCCTCCCAGGTTCAAGTGATTTTCCTGACTCAGCCTTCCAAGTAGCTGTGATTACAGGCAAGCTCCACCACACCCAGCTAATTTTTAAAAATATTTTTAGTAGAAATGAAGTTTCACCATGTTGGCCAGTCTGGTCTTGAGCTCCTGACCTCAAGTGATCTACCTGCCTTGGCCTCCTAAAGTGCTGGGATTACAGGTATGAGTCCCTGCAGCTGGCCTGCTTTTCAAGGTTATTGAGAACCCAGAGCACTTTAGCCCACAATGGCAGGGCTTGTTGATACTCAGGTTCTGACTGCTGGGATGGGAGATTCCCCTTTGGCTAGGATTGTTCTAAAAGCTTTCTCAATGTTCCAAATGCCTAGGCTGGGTTCTTCCCTGTATTGCTTTCCATTGTGGCAGGGCATCACTGAGTTCCAATAAAAAGTCTCTCAATCACTGCACTCTCCCTCTTCCAAGTGTACTGATTCTCTCTTTGTACCACGTGGCCACTGGAGGATGGGGAGGAGTGATGTAGGCAATTTAAGACTGTTTTTTCCTACTGTCTTCAGTGCCCCTTTCTTTAATATGATGGTAAAACAAGGTACTGTGATTATGATCCCTTACCTGATTTTTGTTTTTTATGAAGGTGCTTTTTGTGTATGGACAGTTGTTCAATTTGGTGTCCCTGTGGGGAGGATGATTGGTGAAAGCTCTTACACAGCCATCTTGCTTCCTCCTATATATTTTATAGTAAGCTCATACAGGTATTGATCGACTTACCACCTATGCAACTTACAACCATTCGACTTTACGACCACAGTTGCTAGCCACGACTGCTCCGCGCCTGGCAGCACAAACGTTGCCCAGCTGGGTGTACGACAGTGCGGACCAGCTTCCGGCAGCACTACCATCTCTGCTTGCACCATTTCAACTGTACATATAGCCTACTCAACTTATGACCAAATCGTGTTATGACCGGTCCGCGGTCCCGACCGTGGTTGTAAGTCGAGCACTAGCTGTACTACCATTTGGGATGCTAGCAACTTGGAGATATATGGTTGAGTGATCATTATCTATGGGTGTCTGTGTCTTTGGAGAGGTGTTGCTTGCAAGAGACTGTTAGTTTAGTGACATTCCATTCCACTTAGTGACTAGTGACTGACTTCTTACTCTCAGCTTTTATTTTAGTCATATTCTGGCATGCATGGTCCTTGGGATTTTGGATATTAAAACACTATGACATTTTCTCTAAACATCACTTATCTGTTACCTTGTTCTCCGGTGGTGATCTTTGTGACCTTATATTTTCCAGGTCTATAAACTTCAAGAGATATTAGGTAACATTTATGCTTTTTCATTTTATCTTTTATTGTCCTTCTCTTTACCTCCTATAGCTATTTAGTAAGTTAGTGCTGGTCCAGTTAGTTGAAAATATTTTTATGGATCCAGATGGAAGCTCTTTTGAGTGGTAATAATTTAAAAATAATGAATGTACTTTTCTCCTTTGCCTCTATGAAAACACAGGCTTTGCTCTAGTTTGGCTAAGGCATCCCTTTGCTTCAGGGTCAGTAGGTCTTCATGGTGACATAGTGTAAAGAGAAAGGGTATTCAGTTTCTGTATCAGCAAGAGTCAGCCAGGGAAGCAGAGTCACTGTGAGGATGGTGGTAAGAAGGGATTTCTTGTAAGAGTTAGACCTGAAACAAATGCAGGAGGAGCTGGGGAAGTGGCAGTTTGGAAACGGGTTGGGAGATCAGAGAGAGAACCTCTGGACAGTTTCCTGAGTTAGTGGTGCTATGAACAAGTTAGAGTCTGCAGAGAAACCCAGGAAACAAAGCATGCCCAGATACTGAAGTGAGACCATGAAGGTTGCTCAGGGAGTGGTAAATGGGAACTAATGACCCTGGTAACTATACCTCTGGGTTTTGTGTCCAGATGTGTAGTGCTGCTGATCAGCAAGGTCAGCAGTCAGGAAGACAAACATTCTATCTTTCCTTGTGCTTTATTTGGACAAAGCTGAATTCTGTCAAATTTGTTTGTTATTCATTGGTTGGACAAAGGGCAAATACAAATCCTTTTGCTGATCAATTATTGATAAAAGGAAGGCTGTAAGTTGCAGGACCCATGTGATTAGGAAGGCAGATGTGAGATGAATGCAGTGCAGGTGGACCAGGGCATACTGTTAGCAGCCTCTGCCCTGTCAGAGGGTTTGTTTGCTATGTCAGTTTTATTGTCATGTTTGAAAGAGTCCCAGTTCATTTTCCCAGACACACCAGTTTCCCATGGCACAAAGTGTAAATTTCATCACCAAAATCAACATTGTCTCAAAAGTGCAAACTTCAGGTCTGACCCTTTCTTACATCATCTCTACTGAGTAAATGTAAACAAATAAAATAATAGGAAAGACATATTCTTATCTCCTAAATTTAAAAGGCTGTGTCAGTTGTCTTATGTATTTGTTGACTTGCAAGGCTACTACCATCTCCTGCTTGGCTAATTTAATTTCCTATCCCTTAGAGCTTATAATATGCCATTCTATGCCAGATCATCCTCTTCACTTTCCTATCTCTACAGGATAAGTGTTCAGTTAGTCATTCAAGTTTTTTTTTTTCTTTTTCTCTTTAAAATTTTACTTTAAGTTCTGGGATATATGTGCAGAACGTGCAGGTTTGTTACATAGATATATATGTGCCATGGTGATTTGCTGCACCTATCAACCCATAATCTAGGTTTTAAGCCCCACATGCATTAGGTATTTGTCCTAATATTCTACCTGCCCTAGCTCCCCACCCCTGACAGGCCCTGGTATGTGATGTTCCCCTTCCTATGTCCATTGTCATTGTTCAGCTCCCACTTATTAATGAGAACATGCAGTGTTTGGTTTTCTGTTCCTGTGTTAGTTTGCTGAGAATGATGGCTTCCAGCTTCATCCATGTTCCTGCAAAGGACAGAAACTCATCCTTTTTTATGGCTACATAGTATTTTATAGTGTTTATGTGCCACATTTTCTTTATCCAGTCTATCATTGATGGGCATTTGGGTTGATTCTAAGTCTTTGCTATTGTGAATAGTGCTACAGTAATCATATGTGTGCATGTGTCTTTATAGTTGAATGATTTATAATCCTTTGAGTATATAACCAGTAATGGGTCAAATGGTATTTCTGGTTCTGGATCCTTGAGGAATCACCACATTGTCTTCCACAATGGTTGAATTAATTTACACTCCCACAAACAGTGTAAAAACATTCCTGTTTCTCCACATCCTCTCCAGCATCTGTTGTTTCCTGACTTTTTAATGATTGCTATTCTAACTGGTATGAGATGGTATCTCATGGTGGTTTTGATTTGTATTTCTCTAATGACTAGTGGTGATAAGCATTTTTTTTTTAATATATGCTTGTTGGCTTCATAAACGTCTTCTTCTGAGAAGTGCCTGTTCATATCCTGCACCTACTTTTTGATTTATTTTTCTTGTAAATGTGTTTAAGTTTCTTGTAGATTCTGGATATTTAAAAAAAAATCCAATAGCTTTTTAAAAAAAATTCACTTGACAAATAATTATATATATTTATGGAAGTCAATGTGATGTTTCTATATATTTATACAGTTTAGAAAGATTAAATCAAGCTAATTAACATATATATCACTTCACCTACTTATAAATTTTTATAGTGAGAACATTAGAAATATATTCTTCCAGCAATTTTGAAATATTCAGTACATTATTATTAACTAGGTTACCATGCTATGCAATAGATATCTAAAACTTATTTGATTATTTAACTGAAACTCTGTGTCCATTTGACCCAACATCTCCTCATTTCTCATCCCCCACCCCCACTCGCCTCTGGTAACCACTGTTCTACTTTTTGCTCTGAGGTCAACTGTTTTTGATTTTACATATGAGTGAGGTCATGCAGTACTTATTGTTCTATGTCTGGCTTACTCCACTTAGCATAACATCTTCCAAGGTGATCAATGTTGTCCCAAAAGTTATTCAGCTTTGCCACCTCTCCCTACCCACCTATCTCTGCCTGCAGGGACACAGGAATCTAAGAGCTAGGTCTGTTTTCACACCATTTTATCTCCAGGGCCTGTCATACTCGAACACATGAAGGATTGAATTTGAGCAATTTGTAAGTCCAGTTACCTCCTTTTCCATTCTTTGTGCACATATACATTTATTACACATCTGTTATTTTATAAGTGTCATGGGGAGAATGACTTGGCTATACAAAGTCTCAGAAATGGTAGCCAGAAATTTGTGTGTAAAGAGAGTGATCAATGAGTTTAGTTAGGCTTAAATATACAGTCTGAATCCTTGTGTTACTGAGAAAGAGAACAAGTAGGTAGGAAGCATTAAGAAGCAGCCAATAGAGTTTTGAAGTCCACAGTTTTGTGATGGTTGTGACACAAATTAATGCAAAGCTGCAGTGGGCCTTTGCACAAAGAGACATCAGCCTGATGTCTATAACTACATATAGTTAAAATTTATTTGGCTGTAGTGGTGGGCTGGTGAGGAGATAGAGCAGAGTGTGGGAAAAGAGTAAGAGAAAAAGAGAAAGAATGTGAAGATAAAAACCATCTAACGAGAATCCAAATAAAGTTCAATAAACTTCTCAATGGCAGAAACTATTGGCTACCTACCTAGAGCCAATCAACTTTGTTCCTTCCTACAGGAAGCCTGGGCTTATTTGGGTATAATTTCTTCTTGTATAAATTTCTAAGGAGGTCAAGCTTATTGGTAAACCCAAGGGGTAAATTAAAAGTAGTCCAAACCAATTTTGGAGCTACGCTTATTAGAATGTGTCTAATTCTGGCCAATAAGGAGAGATTGGAGGAATTCTGAAAAAGTTTTTCTCTTTGTTTTTGACTTTTGAAAGTTTGACTATGATATGCCTAGGTGAAAAATCTGTTTGAACCTATTCTACTGAAATTTTGTTGGGCTTCTTGCATGTATGAATTAATGTTTTTCATCAAAATTGGGAAGTTTTAAATCACTATTTCTCAAATACTTGTTTATGCTTGCCCACTTTCTCCTCTCTTTCAGACTTCTGTTATGCATAAGTTGTTACATTAGTGGTGTCTCACAGGTCTCAGAGGCTCTGTTCATTTTTATTCATTCATTTTTCTTCTGTTTCTTAGACCAGGTAATCTTTATTAACCTATCTTCAGGTTTATGAATTCTTTTCTCTAACAGCTCAAGTCTGTTGTTGAGCCCCTCTAATGATTTCTGTTTTCATTTCAGTTAATTATTTTCTCACTCCAAAATTTTTATTTGAGTTTAACAGTTTTATAATTTCTACCTCTTTATTGATATTATTTATTTGATGAGACATAATTGTGACACTTATCTCCAATTCCGGAAACTTTTTTTTCTTTAATTGCTTAAATATATTTATAATAGCTTCTTTAAAGTTTTTGTCTAGTTAATCAACATCTGGGACCTCTCAGAGCCAATTTCTATTGCCATCTCCCTTCATGTATGGGCCATACTTCCCTGTTTGTTTACATGCATCTTTTTTTCCTTTGAAAACTGGAATTTTCTAGTATTTATTTATTTTTTAAAAAACCCTTTTTAAAAATTAATATGTGGAGTTTAGAAAACTGAAAAACACCAGAATCAAAGAACAGAATTATCCGCAATCACAAGCAGTTTACAGTTTGATGTATCCTTCCAGGTCTTGTGTGCTGTATCTCTGTAAGATATAACATCCAAATTTTAAGAGATTGAAATTGTACAGTACGTATCATACTTTTTCAAACATTATGAATGTTTACTAATTCAAAATTCCAAAGCTATGTGAGTGTTTTGATAATCAAGAATACACTATATTAACTCAATCTGTTAGAAAAAAATGTAATCCCACCTTTCCTGGGTCAAAAATTTCATAGAAGACAAAAATCACAACAGGTCTCCAGATAAAAGTATTGGCAGAGTTTTGATTAAAATACAGCCTTCCCTTAATGCTAATTTAAAATTAAATGGAAAGCAACAGAGTACACTAAGTATATTGTTTCTAAGAGGATTCCTTATCAGATCTATAACATTAAAATATTAACAAGGAGGTATGTTTCCATTGAATTACTTAATGTATTCCTACAGTACAGCCAAAGGAGATGTGCATACATGGATGGCTATTGTCAAAATGTAAATATAGGCACATCTACATATGTCTCTGCCTTTGTACTTTCTCCTGACCCTTTGCTACTAACCCAATTAACAAGTTCTGACATACACTGCTCAGATGTATATAACAATTCCATGTCCAAGATTTATCTTTTCTATAAAGTATAGCAAAAATATATTTATAAATTTACCAATTCACTAGCTCTACTTTTTATCATACATTGTCACCTCAGGACATCTATAAAGCTTAGATGTTGCAAAATAATAAACTTTGTCCATAATAAACACAGGCACTTTAGTAAGAATGCACATAGAGACCTATATTTGTAATCTAAAACCATTTTCTAGATGTGGAGATACAAGCAAACAGCTCTTCCCTTTACCTTCCTTTTCTTCCTCTTCCACCATTCCAGTGACTAAATACAGAACTACATCTAGCTGCGAGAGGTGGATTAACAAAGGTCACTCCCACAAAACAGTCCTTCCTAAAAACTAACAAAAGAATATAAAGAAAGTATTTTACTATCCCTACTTTTAACATACTTTGAGCATTAGGACTTATTTACCTTTTAATACACAATATTAATTAAAATGCACACACAGAACAGTGGTTAGACCATATGAACTAATCTAGCTCATAGGCACAGAACCCTTCTCTTCCCCCACCTGCCACTGCTTAGTAAACAGTCAGCATACTCTCCAAGACATCGAATGCCATTCCCAAATCTAACTTCTTGTATGAAACAACAAAAAATACTTTAGCCCTTTACTTTTAACATATGTTGTATGCTTCTAAACGTGTAGAAAGGCTAGATGTTTTAAATAGCACTTAAGTTTTTCACAATATACACGACATTGAATAAATGGAGCATATATGTGACAAAGACTACAATTTTAAAATGTCTTCTAAACAAGAAGTAGTCTGACCTAGAACCCTTCCCTTTCCCAACTCTATCCACTCAGTGAACAGGTATAAGTATCTATAATGTTTAGAGATTTTAACAACTTCATTTCCGCAAGAAAGACTGTGTTTTTAAGAACAGTCTTTGCTATGAATTTTAACACAGAGTGTACTCAATACATTAGTTTACTGACTCTACTTTTGTCATACACTGGCAACCTCTTTAACATCTAGAAAGACTAGATGTTGTAAATTAGGACTTGTTTGTCCTTTATATACGCTATATGCTAGCAAAGTAAAAGAAAATATATAGATGTAAGGGACATTGGTGAACTGTGCCTTACCATTGATATAAAGCCCTGTGTACTTTCTCCTCCTTCCTCCATGAACCAGCGTAATTATGATACTGTGCACTGCTCAGAGAAGTGATGTGATCAATTTCCAGAAAACATTTTTTTCTATGAATCTTAATAAAAGGAAATCTAAACATAAAGTTGTGTGCTTCTAAGCAACTAGAAAGACTAGATGTGAAAACTGAAGATTTCATGCTACAATGTAGAAACTCTAGAATAAGATTTCTAACACCCCTGCTCTTTGGTTTTGCTATTGGTGCTGTTTTGTTATTGTCTATTTGTTGAATTACTTTTCTGGACAATTTTTTTTTTTTATCATTTGTATTCCCTGTAGTATATAGTCACTAATGTCTCTGCTTATTTTGTTTGTTTTTGTTTTTTATTAATTTATTTTTTAAAATTCTTTTTACATTTTTAAGCCTTGCTTCTTAGGGGTTGAATCTGTGTCATCACAGCTTATTACCACAGCTTAGTGGTCAGCAACTGATTGGTCAAAATTTTCCTTAAATGCTTTGAACCAGCAAGTAGTCATACTTTTGATGAGGAGCTGGTGTCTTGATTGGTTATGAGGGAACAGGACGAGGACGGGCAAGCTGCTATTGGTAGGTAGGTGGGATTTCCAGTGAGCAGGCCACCCAGGGGGAGTGGGACCTGGATAGGGCAAAATGCTATTGGGCAGGTTTTGGCGGGCTTCTTTTAAATTTTGGCAGGGTTTTCCAATGGCAGGCTAGGCGCCCAGTGCAGAGTTTAGTGTTGAGTGCAGATTCTGGTGCGGAGTGCAGAAATGGGCGTTGGGGAAGCCACATGGCAGAGCTAGATGCTGAGTGCAGAGCTTGATGTGGAGCTGGAGTGGTGACGTAGTTTTCAGGCACAGAGAGGGATGGGCATGTCCAAGCTCCCGGCGAGGCAACCAGCCTTACATTTATGAGTCTGTGTTAGCCTTTACTTCCTTTAGAGTGAGTGATTGGAGCCCTTTCTGGTCTTTCAGACAGAGAACATTTTCCCTGACCATTTCATGGGCCTCGGGACAGGGGTGCTTGGCTTATTTAGCCTGAAACTGAGCTGCAGGACACGGAGGAGGCTCAGCTCCCAGATAGGATGTATTCTTCCAGGCTCTTGCTCCCTCACTTACCCAAGAATGGGGGAGAGGACCTCAGTGGGCATGGTGGGCTTGTAAGTAAATATCAGACCCCAAAGAGTTTTGCAGAAAGTGATTTATTTAGGCAGAGAGAGAGAAAAAGGAGAAACAAATAGCTCTCACATGTTGTGAGAGAGGATCCAGAAGTGGAGTCACCCAGATGTGGGAGAAAAGGACTTTTAACCTTGGTGTTATTCCTGCCCCATTTAAGTTTCCTGTCCTATGAATGGAGTTCCTTTAAACTTCTGCTGGAGTGAGTGACCTATATTCCCCCGCATGCGAAAGTTAGTGGGTGGCGATATGGCATTGGGAAGTTCTTGCCTTTGAAATTACACCCCCTTGTGGACCGGGAAGAGAATACATTCCCTTAAGCCCACAGCTCTCAAATCTCTCGTGGGAGGGGGAGCACAGAGGCAAGGTATAGATGCTGGGATAAATGTTTCTGGGTGCTGGCAGGAGCAAAATTCTGTGTAGGCCCCATGGCAGTGTCTAGGGGGAGTACTCATGACCCCCAAAGTCCAGGAGGGTGTGTGTTACAGTGCTCTTTTAGCTTTGGCTTCCATGGGTGGTGTTAATATTAAACGGCTCAGTGGGCCCTCTGCCTGTTTACATGAGGTTATTGCTCTCTACCAGTGAGGGCAGAGGGTCAGTGTGACAGCCTTTAGCATCTGCACCTATGGCACTCGAGACCTTTTTTGGTGTCCAGGAAAAATCAGGTGACATGAACTAATTGAAGGATGGTGAATGCAGGGGATTTTATTGCTGATGGAAGTAACTTTCAGCAGGGCAGGGGAACTGGAAAGGGGATAGAGCAGGAAGGTGTTCTTTCCCTGAATCCTAGCTGTCTCCTGCCGGACTTTTCTCCAAAGTCCTGCTGTCAAGCCATCCCTCTGAAGTCAAACTGCTACTCTCTGACATTCAGCTGTTATCTTCTTCCCTTCTCTGCTGTCTATTAGTGGAGCCTGATGTTTTTGTGAGTACAGGATGGGAGTGGATCAGGCCAGGGGTGGTTTTGGAAAAGGCAACATTCCAGCAGGAAAATGGAGATGTAAAGTCCTCACTTTGGGCTGCAGTTCCAGGCTTTGAAAAATTCTGACATATTCCTATGGATCTAGAAGACCATACACATGTGCAGGCCACGCACATGTCCAAGAAATAATAGGGACAAGAAACAGAGACATTCTAGGCAGAAAAGGGTGGGGTCTCTGGCATTGTCTCTGTTTCTTGTCCCTATTATTTCTTGGACATGAGCATGGTGTGCACATGTGCATGGTCTTCTAGATCCCTAGGAATATGTCAGAACTTTTCAAAGCCCTCTATAGAAATCTTTTTCTCTAGACCTTCCTTTTATATATGTATGTATATATTTTGCCAGGCTTTTATTTGCTCCAACTGGTAACACGTCCTTTGTCAAATGGAAGATTAAAAAATTGAAGCTGATTAGTTTCCTCAATGCCCTGGGGTCAAAGTTTTTCCTGTGGAGCTGAGCTCTGAGTCTGGTCAAATAGATAATTCCATGTGGATGAGGCTACTCTAGGGAACTGTGAGTCAGGTCAAAAAGTAACCATGGTCTGGGGATAGGATTTTTTTCAGGCGCTCTAAACCCTGTCTGCCTCTCTGGTGGCTGTTAGGCTGGTGGATTTTAAGGCCTGCCATGGAAATGGGGAGGGGGTAGATGGCAGTAACCCAAGTAAAAACTTTATTGTCCCTAGTCTTCTTATCAAGTTCAGCAGTTTTTCAGTAGTTTTTCAGATGTTCTCAGCCTTTGATCAGTTTCCAGAGATCAAAAAAGTTGGTTTTAATAGTTTTGCCAGTATATGCATGTAAGCATGGATTTATGGAGGTCCTGACTGCTATTCCAGAAGCCTTGCCTCCTGCCAAGTAGTTTTATCTTATTTTGTTTTGATTGTTTCCCTCTTCATGGTCAAAATAACCAGGAAGGCTCATTTCTTGATCCAGTAAATTTAGATCAGGATTCATTTGTAACTCTGGCCAAAGACTCTGTTTTTCTGTTCTACAATTATTATAGTTCCATGGAGGAAAAAAATATTCTATCCATAGGTCTGTCCTTGGAAGCAGAGATCTTTTGTTTTTCAAGTCTAAAATGTAGGAGTGCTGTCATCATTCCAAGCATTCTGGATACTATCCAGCAATATCAAGTTAAATAGAAAGAAGCTAAAACAAATACTGGTGGTAGAGAATCTAACATTTATTGAGCATTTAGTATATGCCATTTCATTAGAAAAATACGATCATAGCCAATGCATAGTATTTAAGCAGTGAATTCTGTTAGACTCCTAGAGGCGACTTTAATTACTACTCCCCCACTATAATTCTTACTTATTTCTATGTGTAACTGAGGCTGTTATGTGTATACGTGTGGAAAATAATAAAAGTTGAACAAATATGTTGATACATATATACATTTAAGTTTTGCTCATTTTTGCTTTTGTAGATGCTGCAAATTTACTTTTTATCTTTTTTATTTGGGGCCAAGCTCTTTATCTATTTCTTTTAATTTGATAAATATGGCTGGTACAGGCCCATCTCTATACACAACACATGCTCAGAATGTTGTTGACTTACTGATAGTCCACTTTGAAATTCAATCTGAGCCTGGGAAATGGAAGGTTATTCCCTTGAAAAAATTTCATCTTAGCAGGCAAAATGAAACTTGTATCATTGTTGTGTAAAAATTATCTACAAATTCATTTTACATGATAAGCTCAGGCATCAGTGCCTAAAATATGTCCAAAATGCAGTAAAGATGAAGCAAGTATTTTTATTCTTCTTTGTTATTCATAATAATCAAAATTATATCTACAAACTTAAGCCCATGTAGTTACCCAGGAGAAACAATTTCTATTGTACATCACATGCCACCTTCCATCCCTCTTTCTCACACACTTGACTTTGCTTCCACCCCCACCTTACCCTAGCATGTTGGAGTTACATATCACACTGAGACTAGACAGTACTTATTATTTTTTCTTTGTCTTTTTGTAATTGTGTTAATTCAAAGACATTGTCTTCAAGCTCTGAATTTATTTTTTCTGATTGTTCAATTATATTGCTGAGACTTTCCAGAGCATTTTGCATTTCTAAAAGTATGTCCAAAGTTTCCTGAATTTTCGATAGTTTTTTCTTAAACTATCTATTTCCATGAATAATTGTCCTTCACTTTGTGTATCATTGTTTGTATATTCTTGCATTGGGCTTCTCCTTTTTCTGATCTCTTCCTAATTAGGTTAATACCTAATCCTGAATTCTTTTTCAGGTAAATCAGTGATTTCTTCTTGGTGAACTAGTGTGATTTTGGGGGGGATATTGAAGAGCTTTGTTTTATTATATTACCAGGGTTGATTTTCTGATTTCTTCTTATTTGAGTAGGCTCTGTCAGAGGGAATGTCTAGGGCTGAAGGCTGTTGTTCAGATTCTTTTGTCCCAAGGATGTTCTCTTGATACAGTACCGTTTCCCTTTTCCTCTGGATGTGGCTTCCTGTTAGCCAAACTGCAGTAATTGTTGTCTCTCTTCTGGGTCTAGCCAGCCAGTGACTCTACCCAGCTTCAGCTGGTACTGGGGTTGTCTGCACAGAATCCTGTGATGTGAACCATCCATGGGTCTCTCAGCCATGGATACCAGTCCCTGTTCCAGTGGAGGTGGTGGAGGGTGCAGTGGACTCTGAACATTCTTAGCTTTGGTGTTCTAATGCTCTATTTTTGTGTTGGTTGGCCTCCTGCCAAAAGGTGGTGCTTTCTAGAAGGCATCAGCTGTAGTAGTGTGGAGAGGGAGCGGTAATGGGTGGAGCCCTGTAATTCCCAAGATTATATGCCCTTTGTCTTCCACTATCAAGGTGGATAAGGAAGGACTATCAAGAGGGGGCAGGCCTAGGCATGTTCAAGGTCACACTCTCCTTGGGTGGGTCTTGCTGTGGCTGCTGTAGGGGATGGTGGTAGGATTCCCAGGTCACTGGAGTTGTGTACTTAGGAAGATTATGGCTGCCTCTGCTGAGACATGCAGGTTGTCAGGAAAGTGGGGGAAAGCCAGCAGTCACAGGCCTCACCCAACTCCCACACACACTGAAGGGCTGGTCTCACTCCCACCGTGCTTTCCCCAATGGCCCCAAGTCTGTTTCCAGGTGGAAGGTGAGATGGGCTTGAAAACTTGCTCAAGGCTATCCACCTCCCAGATGCAAGAGAAAAGTGCTATAGTTCTTCCGCTGCCTGTGAACTCTGCATGCCTGATTCACACCCTCCCCAGAGTTCTGGCCCAGTTAAAATCGTTAAGAAGTTCAGCTAGAGAATTCCTTCTCCCTCTGAAGTTTTACCCCTGCTCCCCTGGCCACCTTCCTGATGGATCCCTGTGGTGTCAGGTAGGAATGGGCTGCTTGGGGACCCAGCAAGCTCCCAGGGCCTTTCTGCTGCTTCCTCTACTCCTGTATTTTGCTTGGCTCTCTAACCGGACTCAGGTCCAGGTAAAATTGGAAATTTCTCCCACAAATTGAACTTCACCTTCTCTGGTGGGGTTGTGTGTTTGGGAGAGGAGGGTCTCCCTTTCCTACGTCTGCAATTACAGCACTCACAGTATTTGGAATGTCTCCCAGGAGCAGTTCCCTTCCTTCAGAGGGTCTATGAGTCCTCTTGGGATTTGCTGGTTTGTTCTTGCAGTCAATCTGGAGCTAAAGTTTACAATGCAAGCCTTCACATGCTGCTCTGTCCAGAGCTGCAATCTAGTCCTGCCTCCTGTCCACCACGATCCCCTCTAAAAAAAAATCCTGTGGCATTTTTTTAAACCGTCTCTGTAATATCACTTATCAAACTTTAGGGCAACTTTTCTCCCTCAATGTTGTTCTCTCTACTACGTTTTTAGCTTCCTAAAACAGGAACTGGGTCTTAGCCAGCCCTAATACACAGCCCAAGCCTGTGGAAGTGCTGCATAAATGTTTGGCGAATGGAGTTGAATAGTGGCCACCCACACATAAAGAAATCCTCTTCCCTTCTGTCTTTTTTAATTTTCTCTTCTTCAGCCTTTCTGGTGCCTTGCTGCCTGCTATCCCACAAGCCTGTCACTTTAATTCTATTAAAACAGCTATTTGCAAACATTGCTTCTTTCACTGATTTTTATACCTATTGTTTTTATTCCCTTGAAGATGTCAAAATTAGAGTGGGAGATGATTCATAAGTTTCCAGATATTTTTTCTTTTGATCAATCACTCATCAGACTCTTTTCTTTTGGACTTTAAATGTTTATTGGAACAACATTTTTATTGTACTCTCTGTCCAATAAGAATCAAGCATAGTAAATGACAAAACTATCTTTAGAGTCCCCTGGGAAGTAAGAGATGAATTTTTAACACCTTATTATAGATGCCGCAATGCCCAAATGGAGCAAGTAGCTACTTTAGGCTATGAAGCCAATTACTAGCAAAGCCCACAAAACCAGTAGACTTTCCAGTTCCCAAGTTAGTGTGTTACCTGAGGCCTTAAATGTTCCCTGTTTATCATTAAGAACCTACTAAGAAAGAAGGAAACAAATCTAGACTCTTATTCAGTACGTGGGGTTTCCAAAGTAATAGCAAATTTCCTCTTCCTGTCTACCAAACCTGGAGTTTGTGTGGAGGGAAAGATGTTTTTGCAGTGCTTCCTGAGACTGGCAGAACTGGACCCTTCATTTTTGCAGACTGGAAACTTGATTCTGGAATCATATGCTTCATACCATCATGTTTCACAATGATATTATTTTTCTGTAAATATGATGTCATTGTGAAGTTATTAAAATAATACAGTGTTACATGTTATATTTTGTAGCTGACTTACAAAAATGCTATGAGTTGACTGCACATTTCTTACTTTTTCATTCTGTAAATGAAAGCTGTAACTACAATGTTCATTTTGATGCACATAGTTGGATGATAAATTTTAACAGCCAACATTACATTTAAATAACTTTTCTCTCAAAAGTGAATTTATTCATTGGGCTTTTGTTGGAAAGTCCATATTATAATAAAAAAGTGCACATTATAATAAAATAGTTTTTTCCACATTTAAGAAAAAATGTCAGTGTTGACTGCATAGAACTTTATCTGATTTTTTTGGGAATTTGCTATGTCACATGTATTTCAGCAAGGAATTCAAACAGTCTCTCAGGATTTTAAGCACTTCTGGTTATAAAAACAAATTTTCATCTTTATTTTCCCAAGCTGTCTCCTTATATATAGCACTTCAGAATACTCACCATTACTGGTTTTACTGCCTGATTGCTTAAAAGTTAATTGGTTCAGCACCTGGGCAGGAAGCTATTTTGGCAGAAACTGTTTTCTTCAAGTTCTAGCCATAAAATTTTGGAGAGTGGATTGTAATCAAGCACTTCTTTCTTCACTGTGGAGAAGACAAGAACACTAATGTGTTAGCTGAAGAAACTGCAGTCACTCATTTGGAATGTGAAAACAGTTTCTTAGTTATAACTTGGCCTTAAAAGTGCACATTTCTTACTGAATTGTGGGTCTAAGTTTTTTATTCTCTCTTAAAACATATCTGTTACTCTCTGGTACTTTTCTTCTTACCACACATTCTCCCTAAATGTATTATTTTGTACCCTTAGATAACCGTGGGCCTTGATGTCTTAACCTTTGTCTTTTTCCAATTCTCCTAAGTTGTTAAATTAGAGATGAGAAGATAAAAACCTTGTATTTTAAATAAGGACACCCATGACTAATTTTTTACCTGTTTCTCAACACCTTAAATATTGTTGTCACATTGCATTTAATCTCTGCATTAATTTATGATGGCAAAAGATAACATGGTAATTTTTTGAGCAGACTACCCCCAACCTGACAAAGAGAAGTCATTGTTACCCAATAGTTTGTGTGGGAGTGGCTAGAGGAAGAGGACTGTAGAGGCTTGGAGATTTAGTGAGTGTTATTGAAGGCTATGAATTGGGATCCTTGTTATGGTTTTCTAGGAATACAATGAAGAGTGGAATTCCTTTTAAATTACTTTTGGCTATTCAACTGCTTCTTGAATGCATTACAGCTTCAAGACTGAACCACTCGGGCCAGGTGTCATGAAGACTACATGTTTGCCCTAACAGAAGGAAACCTCCTACATGTATTTAACTTTGCCATAATTCTTTGTCCACCCAAGCCCTCTACTCTTGTCCTATAAAAAGAAGAGAGCATTGTCAGGTTGCACTATAAGAATTCAGCAGAGTTGTATGTGTTTATCTGTGCTGAAATAGGAGCACTTGTCTACCCAGTTTATATATATGCACATTGCTCTTGCCTTTGAAGTTTTCTTTACGCTGCTTTCTCATCTTATTGCTTTCCCTTCCCTGTCCATGGTGAACATGTTTTAAACTGTGAGTTTTTCAGTTTTTGCTTTGCTTTATGGTTTTGCCACATTCTGTGTTCCTAAACAATATATTTATTTTTTCATATTCTAGAATGTTATATAAATGAATAATGTTGTATATATTCTTCTGTGACTTGGTTTTAATTTTATTTCCTTTATTTTTCATAAAATTTTATATATTTAAGATGTACAACATGACGTTTTGGGATATATATACACAGTAAAATAATTAATATGATGAAGCAAACATAACTGCATTTTTGTACTGTGACTTGTATTTTTTTTTTTTAAATTGATAAATTTTTTTTTTCTTTTTTTCCCATTTATTTATTTTATTGCATTTTAGGTTTTGGGGTACATGTGAAGAACATGCAAAATTGTTGCATAGGAACACATGCGGCAGTGTGATTTGCTGCCTTCCTCCCCATCACCTACACCTGGCATTTCTCCCCTTGCTATCTCTCCCCAGCTTCCCACCCCCCGCTGTCCCTCCCCTGTTTCCCCGCAACAGACCCCAGTGTGAAGTGCTCCCCTCCCTGTGTCCATGTGTTCTCATTGTTCAACACCCGCCTATGAGTGAGAACATGCAGTGTTTGATCTTCTGCTCTTCTGTCAGTTTGCTGAGAATGATGGTTTCCAGGTTCATCCATGTCCCTACAAAGGACCCAAACTCATCGTTTTTGATGGCTGCATAATATTCCAT
>NW_016107733.1:1165922-1212892 GCF_001604975.1 Cebus imitator | reverse complement strand
CTGGCCGGCACAGCCGCACTGGCGGAAACAGCTGCGCTGGCGACCGTGGAGCACCTCTGCCCGGGAATTTCCTAGTCTGTGGGCAATAAAAACGCGGCGTCCACTCACCCTCTGCGCTTTCACTGGGAGCTGCAATCCTGAGCTGTTCCTAAACGGCCATCTTGGATTGTCCTCCGTGACTTGTATTTTCTACTTATATCATGTTCCTGTGGTTCTTCCATGCTATTGCTTACAGATAAAATTTGTTCACTTTTATTAACATATAATATTTCTCTATAGACATACACCACAATTTATTTGTAATTTCTCCCTTTAAGAAGTTTTCCTGAGAAAGACTACATGGTAGGTAAGTATACTGACACTTTGCATGTCCAAAGCTGTTATTTACTCTCATGCCTGATTCTATTTGACTGGGTGTAAAATTTTAGGTTGGAAAGTTTTTTTCTCAAATTTTGAAGGCATTGTTCAAATGCCTTCAAGCTGCTAGTGATGCAACATAGAATTCTGATACAGTTCTTTATTTTTTGTAGAAAACCTGTATTAACTAGAAGCTTATCAGCTATCCCTGTTGATCACAGGGTTCTGACATTTTATGATGTGTGTTTGTAGACTTTTTCATCCATTGTGATGGGCACTTGGAATGTGGAAACTCCTGTCTTTCTGTTCTGGAAAACTTTCTTGAGTGATTTTATTCCTTCCATTTTCTCCTAAAACTGCTCTTATTTGGATACAGAATTTCCTAGGAAAGCCTTCAAATTGTTTTATCTTTCATTTGCTATTTTTCATCTTTTAATTTTTTGACATACTTTCTGAGATATTTTCATCAAGTTTTCCTACCAAGACTTTTATTGAGTTTTTTATTTATACCACTATACTATTAATTTCCAGGCACTCTTTTCTTATTCTCTAAATGTTTCTTTTTAAATTAAAAATAATAGGTCCTGTTTTTGTTTTACAGTTGTAATTTCTTATCTTTTTGATGATAATGTTTATAGTATTTTTACTTATCTGTAAAAAGTGTCTATTTCCTTAGTTGCTTTTGTTCTGTATAATTGTTTTGAGCTCTAAAGCTAGAGGCTTTCTCTGGTTGTTGGCTGATCTGTCTGCCTAGTCATATAGAAGAATGGGGCCTTGAAAAGCTCATTGGAAGCTTTAAGTTATGAGGGATCTTGTTGAAGGCTCCATTGCAGAGTGACTATCTGGATTGTTTCTTTGGAAACCCCCGATGTTAGTATCTTTAAGTCTTTTAACTTGAGATGGTTTTGTTCCCTAGGGAAGGGTATATCAGTCTTCAGTGTAGAGTCTATATGCCTGGCTGGCAGCATCATGACAGCCAAATAGAGAGTTGGAAGTTTCAGTACTCAGTATGTAAAGTTTTGCTTAATCTACCTGTTTGCGTTTAGCATTACCTGCTCTTCATTGTTTCTGGTGTTCTTAGTACAGAAACTTCTGTTTTACCTTCTTCAGAAAATAGAGCTCCAGTCTATTGCTGACATGAAGGAGGAGACGGGCGTTAATTATGTTCTGAATAGGTATTCAGCCAGTTCTGCAGTTTGTTTCTCTCACCCCTTATTTCACCTTTCAGAAATATCTGATATCTTCAATTCTTGAGACTTCAGAGTGTTCTACACCATAAATTAGATGGAGTCAGAGATTTTCTATCTGCCTTAGATCTTTCCTGGGTTAGTGATATATCATGCAACTGCTTTGTTAATTCCATATTTTTATTTATTTACTTTTAAAGATGGGAGTCTCATGCTTTCACCCAGGCTGGAGTGCACTGGCTCATTCATAGTTCACTGCAGTCTCAAACCCCTAGGTTTAAGTGATCTTCCTGCCTCAGCCTCCTGAGTAGCTAGGATTATAGGCATGTGCCACCATGCATGGCTAATTTTTATTTATTTTATTTTACTGTAAAATAAAACATGGAATCTCATTATGTTGCCAAGGCTGATCTTGAACTCCTGGCCTCAAGAGATACTCCTGCCTTGGCCTTCCAAAATGTTGGGATTACAGGTGTGAGTCATAACACCTGGCCTTCCATATTTTTGTCTTTTTGATCATTTGCCTTTCTTTCTCCTCCACCTCTTCCTCTTGCTGCTTCTCCTCTTCTTTCTTCTACTTTTCCTCCTCCTTTTATTCCTTCTGTCTTATATAATGACAAAATAATTCTTAAAGGGAAGGTTTCATGGAGAGGAATAGGTGAGCATTTGTATTTGTTCACACTAAGCTTAAGAACACAAGAACACATAGTCTCATATTGCTTTGGAATTCTGAATTTAGAAGACCAAATAATGATAGTTAACATGCTAGCTAGTGATTTTGTTCCTTTTGCTTTTTGTAAAAATTTATTTATTTTACTTTAGGTGCATATTATATCTGGCATTTCTCCTCATGTTATCCCTCCCTACCCTCCCCTCCCTCCCTACCCCTTGCTATCTCTCTCCTACTCCTCCCCACAACTGCCTCCAGTGTGTGATGCTCCTCTCCCTGAGTCCACGTGTTCTCGTTGTTCAACACCCACCTATGAGTGAGAACATACGGTGTTTGGCTTTCTGTTCTTGGGTCAGTTTGCTGAGAAGGATGGTTTCCAGATTCATCCCAGTCCTTATAAAGGACACGAACTCATCGTTTTTTATGGCTACGTAGTATTCCATGGTGTATATGTACTACATTTTATTTGCCCAGTCTATCATTGATGGGCATTTAGGTTGGCTCCAGGTCTTTGCTATTGTAAACAGGGCTGGAATGGACATTCGTGTGCATGTGTCTTTATAGTAGAATGATTTATAGTTCTTTGAGTATATACCCAATAATGGGATTGCTGGGTCAAATGGAATTTCTATTTTTAGATCCTTGAGAAATTGCCACACTGTCTTCCACAATGGTTGAACTAATTTACACTCCCACCAACTGTGTAAAAGTGTTCCTATTTCTCCACATGCTCTCCAGCATCTGTTGTCTCCAGAATTTTTAATGATTGCCATTCTAACTGGCATGAGATGATATCTCAGTGTGGTTTTGATTTGCATTTCTCTAATGACCAGTGATGATGAGCATTTTTTCATATGTTTGTTGGCCTCATAGATGTCTTCTTTTGAAAAGTGTCTGTTCATATCCTTTGCCCACTTTTGAATGGGTTTGTTTGTTTTTTTTCTTGTATATCTGTTTTAGTTCTTTGTAGATTCTGGATATTAGCCCTTTGTCAGATGGGTAGATGGCAAAAATTTTTTCCCATTCTGTTGCCGATTTGTTCTAATGATAGTTTCTTTTGCTGTACAGAAGCTCTGGAGTTTAATTAGATCCCATTTGTCTATCTTGGCTATTATTGCCATTGCTTTTGGTGTTTTAGTCATGAAGTCCTTGCCTATGCCTATGTCCTGGATGGTTTTGCCTATGTTTTCTTCTAGTGTTTTTATGGCGTTAGGTTTTCTGTTTAAAGCTTTGATCCATCTGGAGTAAATTTTAGTGTAAGGTGACAGGCAGGGGTCCAGGTTCTGCTTTCTGCACATTGCTAGCCAGCTTTCCCAACACAATTTATTAAACATGGAGTCCTTTCCCCATTGGTTGTTTTTGTGAGGTTTGTCAAAGATCAGATGGTTGTAGATGTGTGGTGTTTCTCCTGGAGTCTCTGTTCTGTTCCATTGGTCTATATCTCTGTTTTGGTACCAGTACCATGCTGTTTTGATTACTGTAGCCTTGTAACATAGTTTGAAGTCTGGCAGTGTGATGCCTCTGGCTTTGTCCTTTTTGCTTAGTATTGTCTTGGCTATGCAGAGTCTTTTGTGATTCCATATGAAGTTTAAGGTGGTTTTTTCCAGTTCTGTGAAGAAGACCATTGGTAGCATGATAGGGATAGCTCTGAATCTATAGATTACTTTGGGCAGTATGGTCATTTTCACAATATTGATTCTTTCTAACCATGAGCATGGGATGTTTCTCCATTTGTTTGTGTCCTCTTATTTCATTGAGTAGTGGTTTGTAGTTCTCCTTGAAGATGTCCTTTATATCCTTTGTTAGTTGTATTCCTAGGTATTTTATTTTCTTTGTAGCAATTGTGAATGGGAGTTTGCTCTTGATTTGGCTCTCTGTTTGTCTGTTATTTGTATTTAGGAATGCCTGTGATTTTTCTACATTGATTTTGTATCCTGAGACTTTGCTGAATTTGCTTATCAGTTTGAGAAGATTTTGGGCTGAGATGATGGGGTCTTCTAGATATACAGTCATATCATCTGCAAATAGAGACAGTTTGAATTCCTCCTTTCCTAATTGAATACACTTTATTTCTTTTTCTTTCCTGATTGCTCTGACTAGAACTTCCAATACTATGTTGAATAGGAGTGGTGAGAGAGGGCATCCTTGTCTAGTGCCTGCTTTCAAAGGGAATTATTCCAGCTTTTGCCCATTCAGTATGATATTGGCTGTAGGTTTGTCAAATATAGCTTTTATCGTTTTATTATACATTCCATCAATACCTAGTTTATCGAGAGTTTTTAGCATGAAGGGCTGTTGAATTTTGTCGAAGGCCTTTGCTGAATCTATTGAGACAATCATGTGGTTTTTGTCTTTGGTTCCATTTATGTGATGGATTACATTTATGGATTTGTGTACATTGAAGCACACTTGCATCCCCGGGATGAAGCCTACTTGGTTGTGATGGATAAGCTTCTTGATGTGCTGTTGCAATCTGTTTGCAATTATTTTATTGAATATTTTTGCATCTATGTTCATCATGGATATTGGCCTGAAGTTTTCTTTTTTAGTTGAGTCTCTGCTTGGTTTTGGTATCAGGATGATGTTGGTCTCATAAAATGAGTTAGGGAGGATTCCCTGCTTTTGTATTGTTTGATACAGTTTCAGAAGGAATGGAATCAGCTCCTCTTTGTACATCTGGTAGAATTTGGCTGTGAACCCATCTGAACCTAGACTTTTTTTGGTTGGCAGGCTATTGATTGCTGCCTCTACTTCAGCCCTTGTTATTGGACTATTCAGGATTTCAACTTCCTCCTGGGTTAGTCTTGGTTGAGTACAAGTGTCTAGGAATTTATCCATTTCTTCCTGGTTTACTGGTTTATGTCAGTAGAGCTGTTTGTAGTAATCTCTGATGGTAGTTTGTATTTCTGTGGGATCAGTGGTGATATCCCCTTTATCATTTTTTATTGCGTCTATTTGATTCTTCTCCCTTTTCTCTTTCATTAATCTGGCTAGTGGTCTCTCTATTTTGTTGATCTTTTCAAAAAACCAGCTCCTGGATTTATTGATTTTTTGAAAGATTTTTTATGTCTCTGTCTCCTTCAGTTCTGCTCTGATCTTAGTTATCTCTTGTCTTCTGCTAGCTTTTGAGTTTTTTTGATCTTCTTCTCTAGCTCTTTCAATTTTGATGATAGGGTGTCAATTTTAGATCTTTATTCTCTTCCCTGGTGGGCATTTATTGCTATAAATTTCCCTCTCAACACTGCTTTAAATGTGTCCCAGAGATTCTGGTAAGTTGTATCTTCATTCTGGTTGGTTTTGAAGAACATCTTTATTTCTGCCTTCATTTCATTGTTAACCAGTTGACACTCAGAAGCAAGTTGTTCAGTTCCCAAGTGTTGTGCAGGTTTGAGTGTGTTTCTTGATCCTGAGTTCTAGTCTAATTGTACTGTGGTCTGATAGACTGTTTGTTATGATTTCCGTTCTTTTGCATTTGCTGAGGAGTGATTTGCTTCCAATGATGTGGTCAATTTTAGAGTAAGTGCAATGTGGTGCTGAGATAAATGTATAATCTGTGGATTTGGGGTGGAGCATTATGTGTATGTCTATTAGGTCCACTTGGTCCAGCTCTGCATTCAAGTCCTGGATATCCTTGTTAATTTTCTGTCTCGTTGATCTGTCTAATATTGACAGTGGAGTGTTGACGTCTCCCACTATTATTGTGTGGGAGTCTAAATCTTGTTTTAGTTAGTTAATAATTTGCTTTATGTATCTGGGTGATCCTGTGCTGGGGGCGTATATATTTAGGATAGTTAGCTCTTCCTGTTGGATCGATCCTTTTACCATTATGTAATGTCCTTCTTTGTCTCTTTTGATCTTTGTTGATTCGAAGTCCATTTTATCAGAGACTAGGATTGCAACCCCTGCTTTTTTTTTTTTCTCCATTTGCTTGGTAAATCTTCTTCCATCCATTTATTTTGAGTCTATGTGTATCTTTGTATGTGAGATGGGTTTCCTGAATACAGCACACCAATGAGTTCTGACTTTTTATCCAGTTTGCCAGTCTGTGTCTTTTGATTGGGGCATTGAGGCCATTTACATTCAATGTTAATATTCTTATTTGTGAATTTGATCCTGCCATTTTGTTACTGGCTGATTTTCTTTCCCATTAGTTGACTCATTTTCTTCACCGCATTTTTGGTCTTTGCCAACTGGTTTGCTTTTGCAGTGACTGGTACTTGTTACTTTCTGTGCTTAGTGTTTCTTTCAGGAGCTCCTGTAGGGCAGGTCTGGTGGTGACAAAAATCTCTCAATAATTGCTTGTCTGTAAAGGATTTTATTTCTCCTTCACTTATGAAGCTTAGTTTGGCTGGATAGGAGATTCTGGGTTGAAAGTTCTTTTCTTTAAGGATGTTGAATATTGGCCCCCACTCTCTTCTGGCTTGTAGGGTTTCTGCTGAGAGATCTTCTGTGAGTCTCATTGGCTTCCCTCTGTGGGTGACCTGACCTGCCTCTCTGGCTGCCCTTAGCATTTTTTCCTTCATTTCAACCCTGGTGAATCTGACGATTATGTGCCTTGGGGGTGCTCTTCTTGAGGAATATCTTTGTGGACTTCTCTGTATTTCTTGAATTTGAAATTTGGACTGCCTTGCTAGGCTTGGGAAGTTCTCCTGGATAGTGTCCTGGAGCATGTTTTCCAGCTTGGATTCATTCTCCCCATATATTCAGGTACACTGATCAAGCGTAGATTAGGCCTTTTCACATAATCCCATATTTCTTGGAGGCTTTGTTCATTTCTTTTCACTCTTTTTTCTCTTGTCTTGCCTTCTCTTTTTATTTCATTGAGTTGATCTTCAGTCTCTGATAGCTTTTCTTCTGCTTTATCGATTCGGCTATTAAAACTTGTGTTTGCTTCACGTAATTCTTGTGCCGTATTTTTCAATTCCATCAAGTCGTTTATGTTCTTCTCTAAGGTGGTTATTCTAGTTACCATTTCATTTAACCTTTTTTCAAGGTTTTTGGTTTCTTTGCATTGAGTTAGAACATGTTCCTTTAGCTGAGAAAAGTTTGTTATTATCCACCTTCTGAAGCCTGTTTCTGTCAGTTTGTCGCATTCCTTGGTCAAGTTGTGAACCTGTGTTGTTGAGGAGTTGTGATCCCTTGAAGGAAGAGAAGTGTTCTGGCCTTTGGTGGTTTCATCTTTTTTGCACTGTTTTTTTTTTTTTCCCATCTCTGTGTATTTACCTGGCTGTGGTGTCAGGAAGCTGCTTGATGAGGTCGCTTGTCTGCCTGTGGAGGCACTACTGGGTTTTTAGGGACTCCTTCAGGTTACTAGGGAAGCTTCCTGTGCCTTTTTTGTTTATACTGGGAGATTAGGCCTGCCTCTTCCACTGACCTGTAGGTGCTGCTGGGTTGTCAAGACGGCTTCCATTGCTGTGAAGGCTTCCTGTGTTTGTTAAAACATGTAGTCCAGTCCCACCCCTCTAGTGGTGGGTTGTGCCCTTCCTCCACTGGGCTGGATCATTTAGGGTTCATCTCAGACTGTGGCACTGGCTGTGCAACCCACTAGAGTCAGCTTCAGCCCTCTGGGCTTTGTGGGGGAGGGTAGGGACCTGCCCAGCTGCTCCTGGCCATCTCCCCCTTTTAGCTTCCTCTCTCTCTGGCCGCCTAGCTGCTCCCACTTACAGCTCCCTCTCTCTCCAGGTGGAGAGAGGGGGTGATAGCTCAGTCCGCAGGTTCTTATTCCACTCCATGCTTGTAATTCCTGGCACTTGACTGGCAAAGATCCCCTGTTATGTGTATTGCTGAGTCTTTGGGGGAAGCGCTGTATCTGGACCAGAGTGCCAGAGGGGAGCTTCTGACTCGCCAGTAAGATGCACTTTCTGGGTGAAGCAGTACCCCTCCCCACCTTGGTCTGCTCTGAGTGGGCTTTACTCGCCACCGGACCAGACCCATTGAAATGCACCTGGTACCTCGGTTAGAGCTAGGAGATCTCTGGATTTCTATGTCTGTCTTGCTGGGTGTTTTGCACTGGAGTTGTGTCTAATCAGCCATCTTGGATCTCTCCTCAAATATAAACATTGTTGATATTAGTTGTAGCTTGTTACTGTGGTAAGTTATATCTTTTAAGTTTCACAAGTACACTGCAAATATAAAGTGTATTTGCAAAACTTTATATCTGGAGATGTGCCTGTATGTATAGAGAGGTAAGGGAGAGTAATGTGCCCAACTGTCCTCTCGGGCAATTTGATCCTGACCTGTTGCCCTTAATAGAGTCCAGTCAACCCCAAATCCCCTCTGCACCACTAATCTGAGGCAGTATAACTGTAGTCATAACTCACGGAACATTAAGAGCCTTGGGACCAGGCTGTGGAGTTTCACAGGAAGATGGTCACACATGGCATGTGGGAAGGGAGGAACACTTGTGGAGCCAGCAATCTGGTTTCTCCTTTTGGTTCTGGGCAGCACAATGAGTGGTTAAGAACACAAAATCTGGACTCATCTTGTTCAAGACTGGAATTCTATCTCAGTTTATTAATTGTGTGACAATTTTAATTAATTTCTCACTGTTAATTACTGCTTTGTCAGAATTCCAGAGGATTCTGGGATTAATCTAACTGATGAATGAGCACATACAGCACTGTATATATACGGATGATACTTAGAACAGTGCCCAGTACACGGGAAGCACTCCATAATTATTAGCTATTATTTTTTTCCAGCTAAAATTGATGTGCTTGGAAATGTACACCTTGACAGTTGCATGAGTTGTTGAAGAAGATGAAATCTCCACTGACAAGCTTTATAAATGAGCTAGCCTTCCTATTATTCTGTGATTAAGTTGCTATTGGTCCTAATATGGGTGGTGGGAGTGGGGATTTATAATACCCTTTGGAGTTTCTTGAAGTTCACTTATTTGATGACTTCTACATCTGTCTGATCCCCCCATACCTCTCTTGTGAACTTTGCCATTCACTGGTTTCTTTCCACAGAGGAAAAGTACGGAATCTGAAGGAAGTATACAGCTCCTCAATTTAATTCTTTTTTCTTTCCATAATCCAGCCAGCTCAGACATTTGTTAGCTGTTCATAGGCTTTCATAAATGGTTGTAGAACAGTTTGATTTACTTGGACAGAATCTAACTCATGAAATAAATTGTGTTCCAAAAGTTCATATATAAATTAGTTGTCTGGAACTTTTGCTAATTTCTCAATATACTATAAATGCCATTGCAGTTTTTAGACAAACCCAATCAAATATACTTAATGCTAGCCATTAGTAGACTCAAAATGCCTGTTATACTACCATGTGTTCTAGGTTGTGGAAATGGGGGACATATGGTACAGGATGAAGAGAAGGAGATGGAAGATTTCTTCATCCTTTGCTGGGTACAAGATTAACTCCCCTGGAACTTCCAAATGGAAGTGCCTTCTGGAGTTGTCACTTCCCTATCACGTTTTGTGCACCTTTGTTTATTCCCCAGCTCTCTTATCCTTGGGGCTTTTGGGCTGCAATAATTATATACTTTTCCTTTCTCTGAAACCACAAGTTTAGCATTGAGTATCTGATCAGCAGCTGTTTCCCTCTAGATGTTAGCAGGTAAACAATTTGATGGAATTTCTTCACATGAACATATCAATGATTAGTAGTACTTAATTTTTCCAGCAGCAGAATTGCAAAGGGGGTCAAATAAATGTTTAGTTAGCAGATTTCTAGACAGTTTAAGAAAATGAAGTGTTACATTTAAGCCAAACTGGGGAGGAACCAAGTACCTTTTGTAAGAAATAGCAGCCTGTTCTTCAGAGCAGGCATAGAAGTCTTGCTTCTAAAACAGGGCACCTATCCATCAACCTGGATAGAAAATGTGGTGTATCTTCCTGGAGTGTCAATTTTCTTTATGGTAATTTAAAACATTTAAATACTAAGGCAATTACAGAGGTATAAGTTATAGAATGCAGACTCGTTTAATAGACCACTGGAGTTCAATGACGTTTCCTACTTGCAATGGGTCACTCCAGGCTATGCCAGCAGACCCCACTGGGACCAGGCTGCAGTCTCTGCTCTTCTGGATCCTGCAGAGGCAGCATCTGAAAAACCCTAGGTAGCACTCCTTCTGCACTGCATGGTTTCTTTTTCGTATGACCTCAGAGTTTCTCTAAAGGTTTCGAGATTTCCAAAATGGATGGCAAGGAGAGGGGCGGGAGCTGGATCACTCTGCACCTAATGTTTGCAAGTTAAAGACTAATGGTACTTTATAATCTTCAAAGTTTTAGCTTATTATAGTTGAAAATGTCTGAAACAAAAGTAAAAGTGTCTTCTCTACCCTCCAGCGTTTAAAAAATTTTAGTCAAGTCTTTCACGGCTTTTCTTGAAAGGAATAAGCAAATGATATTATTGTTGATAGTACATTGGAAACTTTTTTGTTGATTTAAAAATGTGCGTACCTGTGCAAGAGGAGGCATCTCATAAAGTTTTTTCCTCTCATTTTTTTAACCCAAGACATAAGACAAAATCAATAATCTTTTATAAATGTGAGAAAATTCCAAGGATAAATTTTTCTGGACAGTAGAGTAGATTATTAAAGTATTGACCTTTGACTAAAGTTTATGGAATACAGGGCTGGACTGTAAATGTCTTAGATATACTATGATCTTAAATCTAGGTAGGAAGAGAAGTGGAATTTGGTTCTTTTCTTCTCTTCTTCTAAAAACAAAAATGATTAAATCTCTTAATCTAGGCTTAGTGTAGAACCCAAACCACACGGTGTAATCAAGAACAGGAAATTCGTCCATGCGGACATCTCTGTGAAAATACAGCTTGTATTTTCAATATTAAAAACAGACCAGCTCTCAATAAGCCTATGGTAGACCTTTATTAAGATAGATATTTCCAGTTTGGCTAAAACCTATCCCTGTGGTACTGACTTAAAAAAAGTGAGTGCACAAGTCATGGTTAATAAGAGGTAGAAAAAGAGAATTAATTACCTGTTTTTATAGCATAAAATAACTCAGTTGTTTCCCTTTACTTCCTTTGTTCAGCCACTTGTCTCTCAATGCTTCCTCTGTAGCAGGCTGTGCAGGTCAGGCCTAAGTAAGGAATGTGTGAAACTCAGCTTCTAAAGGGAAATCCAGACTAAAAATTTGAGGAAAGAAACACTGAGGTTTTATCCCTTTATTTAGAAAATTGATCTTAGATTCCTTCAAGGGCATTTTTTTTTTTTTCTGTTGAAGCAAAACTTGCGCATTATACAATTTCTATCTTTGGCACTTAGTTGACCACTTACATTCAAATAAAACTTAGGCATGTCTTGTGAAAGGATGAGTGTCTATTTTAAACATTTAAATTCTGAAAGTCTCTCTGTTCTAGAAACATCATATATGAATGAGTGAGGAGAGAGGAAGGGAGGGAGAAAGAATAGTTTTGGCTGATAGTATAAAGCTCTTGCACAAGAGCAATCATAAAAGAGTTCCAAAGATTACTTATTACACTCTTCATGTGTCTCTCAATTTTCCAAATTTCATTTGCTCATTATCTTCTTTGAGAGAGAACTTGGGCTAGTGAAATCTTAGGTAATTTTTGTCACCTGTCTTGTATATTCTTGTTTGGTCAGGAAGTAGAAGATAAAGCCCTTTAAGTAAAAATGGCAGCCTTTCAGAGATAGTATGGATAATGGTGATCGGGATTGGCTCATTCTCAGTTTGCATCATCTAAATAAATCCTAATGAAAAAACAACAGCAATAGCAATATCAGCAATGCTTCCTGACTGTAACTCAGTTATTTTTAGCTTGTACACCAGTAAAACTGGTGGTTGAAGCCACTGCTTAATTCAATAGCAACTTGTGTTCCTATAAAACCCTTGGTGTTGTTATCTCGAAAGATCTCAAATGAATATTGTGGGTTGCTACTGCTACCATATTGGGATACCATTGTTCATATTGGGTTCTTGAAAAAAAAAAAAAAAAAAAAGAATGGACAAGTCCCCACAGTAACCCAAGATTCTCTGTGCTCTTGAAATCTGGTCATTTTGTTGTTCTTGAGCTTTGCTACCAAACTTAGAGACCACAGTAAGTTACTGAAAGAAATTTCAGATAGGACACTGCTGATTGTACCAATCACCATCTTCTGATAGAGCTGCTCAATACTGAATATCTCCAATGTGAACAGTAAAGTGGCAGTCAGCATCAGAAACTTACCCCTCTATCAAGGGGAAGAAGAGGAACCAGCTGAAAATAAATTCTGCTCTTGGACAGAGAGGATATTATAATCTTTCAACAGCAGCATAAGGCATGTGATTCTTTTCAAGTTAGTATCCTACTCTGCCTCAGCAAAAAGAGGAACCAAAATCAAATTTCCTGAAAAGAACCATGGAGTTTCAGTTTCTGCACTGAAAAACTCCCTGGGACTTGTATCTCTGATCATGCATATCCCTTTGTAGAACTATGTCTTCCAGCACAAAGGTGTTCAACATGTCTCAGAGGAGAATATGAATGTTGATCACAAATTCCTAATAGGAATCGTTCTATTTCCTATACATTTATGTTATCTTAATGTAATTTTGTGTTTTCCATTCAGAGCTAGACAAGTTGAAATCCAAAAATACACTCTTAAAGAAAACAGTTCTCTAGGGTTACAAATGAGTTTTCGTGGTGTCTCATAGATGGCTAGTCTTGAAGCCATAGGAGAACCAATTTAGTGCATTTTTTCCAAACTCAGCCTCACCTCCTTGTATGTTCAGCTAAGAGTTGAACTAAGGGTGTATTGCCCATCTCCTAGAAAATTGCCTTCACCTAGTACAAGGGTGAGCTGGCTGCATATATCTACCTTAGTGCATTTGTAATTCTTGGACATCCTGATGAGCCATCTGCTTATAGATAACACTGACCTCTGCAATAAGCACACAGCCAACTTATTTTTTACTTTCTTTTTTTTTTTTTCACTTTATGCTATTTGCAAAATGTATTTAGAGCTGACTTTCAGATGTGAACTGATAGTAAAGTAGGATTTACATGGTATGTTTGCTTAGGTCGGGTATCTTTCTCTACTTTCATATCCTGCTTGAAGTGTGAGTCATAGTCTCCAATTCCATACAAAGCACCCTTTTCCTGAGATTTGAATTGGACTCTCAGGTTCATTTTCTTTGTTAAATTTATGTTCCACTTGTTTCCTTGCTTTGACACAAAGCTTGGAGTTATATGACCACTCAAGAAATGCCTTTCCACGAGAGATGCCATTTGTAAGCTGTATGTATGTATTAAAGGAATAGTGCTTTTCTCAGTTACTTTACTTACCTGATGGTCAAAGCCAGATTTTTTGTTTTTAAACTTTGAGAAAGGTGGGTGGGGCAGGAGAAGAAGAGGTTATGTAGTGTCTTACTGTTTTACATACATAAACACTTCAGAAATTCTGTGCCAAGTTGCTGACTTTGGAACCTATTGGGAGAGATGATAAGAACAGAGGCAACCGCAATGGGAGTAGATGAAGAGAACAGTCTTGGCCACAATGTCTCCTAGCCCTTCTGTTAGATAGATTCCATTTTCTCTTCTGATTCCCCTTTCCACATTTCTACAGACTGTTTTCTACCCCAGGGAAACCTGCATGGACTGCAAGGATGGGCTTTGCTGCCTTCTGGCTCCCTTTGGGCTCAGCCAGTGGGGATCCCTGCAGGAGATTGGAGGGAAGGCAGACAGTGAGGTCAAGGTTTCTAAGCCTTAACCTCCTCAAGATATCTTGGACTGGTTGTTCACCTTGACTAAAGTTATTTTTCCTCTCTAGAAAGCCAATGCTAAGTAACTTGACTTCTAGGTTCCAGCACCTTCTTCCTCCCTTTGTCCCCTTGAGCCTAGGGGTGGATCAGATCTGCTGCCATTAGCTCCAAGGCGGCTGCATTATTCCTGTGATTCCCTTTTGTCCACACGTGACTTTGTAATCAGTCCCTTTGTAAATGACCTCTCCTTGAATTATCTTAATTTGAACATATTTGCTGCTGTCTGTTAGGATCCTGGCTAATACAACCAAGGTTTGAACCTACCAATTATATTACTTATTTGGTTAAGAAGCTCCTCATTTACATATCAGATATATCTTGGAAAGGTTAAGTCTGTATTTATACTAAATTATGAATGACAAATCAGGTTTTTAGGAATCTTGTCTTTTCTCTTTTTTTCTTTTATTTTCTCTCTTCCCTCTTCCCCTCTACTCCTCTCCCTTCCCCTCCCCTCCTGTCTTTTCTTTTCTCTTTTTCCCCTCCCCTCTCCTGCCCTTTCCACCCTTCCCCTCCCTCCCCTCCCCTTCCTTTGCCTTTTCTCCCCTTCCCTCCCCTTCCCTCCCCTCCCCTTCCACTTTTCTTTTCTTGTGACAGGGTCTCACTCTGTGGCCCAGGTGGGAATGCAGTGTAGCAATCTCAGCTCACTACAACCTTTGCCTCCTGGGCTTAAGCAGTTCTCTTGCATTAGCCTCCCAAGGTGCCTGGCTAATTTTTTGTAGTGACAGAGTTTTGCCATGTTGCCCAGGCTGGTCTTGAATTCCTAGGGTCAAGCAATCCACTGTCCTCTGCCTCCCAAAGTATTGGGTTTACAGGCATGAGCCATTGCACCTACCCTGGAATCAGATATTTTCAAGTTGAAGATTTGAAGGGAGGACTAGGAAAGAGATTTTTGAAGAGTGGAGGGAACAGGAGATGTGATCAGGTATAAAAGGCAAATGTAGGCTACATCACAATGTTTTGGCTCTGTTTATCCCTGACAGTTGTCTATGGCAGACTGAAGGGGGATGGAGAGAGCCTCTTGTTTCTCCACTAGAGGTGCTTCTTGATCAACATTGCTGTCCCCCAGGAAACTGTCAGAAGGTATGTGCCCTGCCTATTAGAAAGGGAATGAAGCAGCTTGTTCAAAGGCACACAGGAAGCAGCAAAGCTGAGGTTTGAACTCCAAGAGTCTGATTTCATAGCCCAGGCTTTTAACCACTAAATGTCCCTTTGACTGTGAGTGTCCTGTATGTGTCCAAGCCACAAAATAAATGGAGAAGCCATTCCTTTGGTAGGAATCTTGGGATTTCAAGCATTTAAACCTGGCTGGGCCAGAGAGTTTAGAAACGTATGAAAACTACAGAGACTAATGAGAAAGCAGAACAAAATTCATGTGGAATTTGTGACCAACATTCAAATGTTCTTTAGAGATATTTTTATTATCTCGTAGTTGTGAGACTTCTTGTAAAGGGACCTAGGGAAAGAGCCAGAAGCATGGGGAATGATCAGGCTAGAGAAGACCCGTAAAGAAGTAATAATGACTTTCACACTCACCATCAACCAAGGATTTCCACTCACTATCAACCAAATTTGTCACTGAATCAGACACCTAGAGCTGAAAAAACTCTTTATCCCACAAGTAATTCTCTAAGCTACTTAAACACTGGATTTAAATAGTTTTTAGCTGTTTTTCCAGCCAGGTTGTGCCACAAAGCTGTTTTGAGGTGGAGGTAGTGGGTGTTAATATTTGAGTGAAACAGCACTTTGGAGCAGATTGCCTGCATAAGCCTGAGGTCATGTTTTTTGGTTGGTGCTCAGGTTTAAGCAATCAGGCAGGGAGATCCTGCATGCTGGGGGATGTCTGGGAAATCTGTGCTGGGAAAACAAAGTGCTCATTTCAGTGGTTTAGGTGCTGCCTTGGCTATCCACGCTGTTGTCTGATGAATGCACAAATCATGTTGCGGTGAGTGGAGCACAGGTCTCTTGTGCTTCCCACGCACTTACCAGAATATGAATGTTACAAAGAACAAGAACTAGAGACAAAAAAGCAGCTGGGTTAGACTTATATAGGCAGTGGTTCAAAAGGTGATATACAGACTGTGTTTAGTCCAACAACTGTGAATTTGATATTTAATTTTAACTGAAACCCGGCAATACGTGAACTTGAAAATTTATTAGCTGTAACAGAATGCAGCTCTTATACTCCACTGAAATCTCTGACATGTTTTAAAGACAACAGCTGGTTTGTTAATTTAGCGAACTAATGTCAAGTGTAATCATGTCTCAGCCCTCTGAAGAATCTTAAGACTAGATGCACAAAAATAAAAACCAAGTATAGCGACCAAAATCTTTTAAGGTGTACCCTTAAAAGATTTTGTGTTGAATATGTTGAATGGAATATAGAGCTGATGCAGTCTGGTTTCTAAAAAGCCAACAAACTGAAACCTCACTATGTTTTTATTATGTTTATCCTCAGAAGTTAGATAGAAAACATACTTAAAAACCAACAAATGAGGAAGCCTGCTAATTTAGCATTTTTTTAAATGTGAGAATTCAGTGTTAAAATTGTATCCTTTAACACACTCTTCTAGTGTAGGCTAAAATGTAGCAGAATCCAAATATGGCTGAAGAAGATGTGGGAGGAAAACGTCTTTAGGCCACATCTATCAGCTTTTCCTTTTTTTCTCCTTTCCTTACTAATTTACGTTAAAACGATATTTCATCCCAATCTTTCTTCATGTAATAAAATATCAATTTAGACTTTCCTAGATTAGATATTGTGGTATTTTGGACATGGTAATTCTGACATGTTCTTTGCAGTATTTATGAAGAAAAACGTTTGTTACAAGAATAAAGAGTGCAAATATGATTTCCAATGGGCATTTTAAAATTCATTAAGATAAAATCCCTTTACAAACTTTTCTACACTAAATCTATATTTCTATGGACAATGGAATCTTACTGAGCAACAAAATGATAAAATGTTTGTAGAACACTGGCACATTAATTATCACATGCTCTTCTTTCTTAAAGTGATCCCCTCTGACTTCTTGGACACCATTTGTTAGCATCAGTATATTTTAACACGTTTGGCACATGTTAAACCTGAGCTCTGTCATCACAGTGTTCAGCTTAAATACCTAATGACAGATGGAAAATAAATGGTTCATTAACATTCATAGATAATTTGAAAGCTCATCCAGTAAACAATCAGTAAGCCCTGTTAAGCTCCCAGCAGTGTGCTAGGTGCTAGCTTTGCAGGGATGATGACAGAGTGGTGTCTAATGAGGAAGACCCACAGCCCGGGATAATGATGCTACAGGGTGGATCCACCACAGTAGAAAAGAAAACACACTGGAGTTCTTGAGCACAGCGCCCAATCAGCTTGGTGTTGGGGGTCAGAAGTGTCTGAGATGGTTTCATGGAGGTGATATCAGGCTGGGTCTTGAAGAATTGATCAGGGGAAGTCCACAATGTCTTTCTTTCAATGCTTGTGTGGTTTTGAATTTGAAAGTGAAAAAAAATGTTGACTACCAGGTCACAGAGACTTCACATCTTTACAGATTCCCCACATTTTCAGCATTATAACTGCAGCAATTTTGCTAAGATGTAGTTGATGTGTATATGTAATTTCTTAAACTTAAGAGTGAGGAAATATGCTTTCTGTAACACTCTGTCCCTCTCACTGCCTGGTTTCACGCAGCTCTAAAGCCGAAGGGATTATCACGCAGAGTTCCTAACCTAACACAGGAGGTTGGTGATTTACTTATGTGGACCAGACATCCACTTGGGGGCCATATTTCTGATGAGCAAGCAGTTCAGGGGCCGCGTAGGCAGGACTTCCACCCTGAGTACTTAACTGCTCCTGAGAAAGACCCTCCAACTTCCCAGTATTACTCAATCAAAAGCCTGAAAGATTTACAAATGGGCAGACCAAGAAGCTTGCCTTCGGCTGAGAACATGAATACTTCTTAGCAGTGCTTAGATAAAGAGGGTCTATGAATAACTTGATAAAATAAGTCAGTAAAAAATATTTTACAGCAGCAATTCTCATGAGACTAAGGATGCAAGAAAACAGGGTGAGGCACTGTTCTTATTTCGAATCATTTATTTTATTGCTTTAAATTCTTGGACTTTTTTTTTTTTTTTGGCCAGCTCTCTAGGAATGTTTTCTTTAGCTTATGTCTGGTATAACATAACTTGCCATTTGCATTTCACTATGCTGTAAAGTTTCTTACCTGACTGTAGACCTTGATGAGGGCACATATCTGACATGTGAGTCCACTGACCACTCTCTATTAAGTTGGGAACTTGGGTTTACTTTACTCATTTTTCTTTTTGCCTGACTCTTGTAGGGTTGGAATCACAGTTACACTGCTCTGTGACTCAATTTCCTCATCTGTAAAATGGGGAAATATTTGTATCTACCTCATAGGTTTTTATATGGATTAAAATACTAATATATGTTAAAAGTTTACAACACATCATAAGTGCTCCATTAGATATCAGTTATTATTGTTGTTATTTTTCTTGCACAATTCATCTATTTCTACAAAGTAAGTAAGCAGAATAGCCCCTGTTTTGTGCAATCACAGTTCAGCAGGGAAAAGCTGTCTGCAGGTCCAGCTGGATAGCCAAGGATCCGGGGAAGTTAGCGGAAAGGAAAGGCCCTATGGTCCTCAACTGAGGGCCTGCAAAGCTTCCCCAGTGACAGTGGTAACCAGAAATAACAGAGCTTTAGTATCTGCGGTCTTGGATCTTGGACTACATACAATCACCCCTAGTGAGCATGACTGGCCTGGAAGGACTCAAGGCTGGCTCCATGTCATGAAAGCTGTAAATTCTCAGGGATTCACACAGCAAGATTGACAGGCAGTCTCCAGGCTCCTCTGAAAACCTCACTGCAGACCTCTAAGCTTCAAGGATGCAGGTTATTTTCAGAATTTTATTACTTCAGTGAGAATTGCTCAGAGTTCACTTAGCAGTTCTTGAAAAGCAACAGAAATGTTTAAGTATGAGGAACTTCTTAAGATTATTTTGCCAAGATTATTTGGAATAGAATAACATTTTGACAAAAAACAAGGAATTGTTTTACAGACAACAGAATGTGTATTTATGTCATATGTAACTATACTTATAAAATGCCAAATTTATATTTTTACTTAATTATACAATATTTTAAATGAAACATCATTTTAAGTAATTTGTTACTTGATAACATGACAATAGACTGTGTATATCTTTTTATCTATGCTTCAACTTTTATGTTTCCATCACTTTTTGAAATAGTATCACTCCACCTGGATAAAATAATGACTCTTAATGCTGCTTTCTGAGATGCTTTAGGCTTGTGTTTCAAAGAATTAAACATTTCATTAATTCAATAAATAATTATTTCATTAATCTGCTAAATTAATAAAGTAGACAAAGACATTTATACTTAGGAACAATTTTGATATTGTGTTCATCCACAAGCAACTGAACATGGTAACAAGTCGTTTGTTTAAGCAATAACCAGGAGTTTGTCAGAAACCATTTTCTTTACAAGACTTGTTTGGATGTGTGTCTTTAGTATGTCTCTGAAATTAAGTCCACTATTCTTCTTTTCTGGAGTTTCTCCCATTCAAGGAAACATATAAGTATTTTTGTGTGCTATGGAAAGGGGACATATGTGATTAAAAGTGCCAGAATGACTAGGGAAGAAAAACTCTAGCACTAAGGTAAAGAATGAGTTGAAATCCTTTTCTGGCCTCTGGAGTTCTACTGAAGTGAAAAGGGAGACAGAAGACAATGTTGTAGAATGAGCTATGTATAGTTTAGTGTATGAAGGGTCTTGGGAATTAGTATCTATGATCTTTCCCAAATCATAACACATTTTATAAGGCATTCAAAAAATCTGGATGGATGGGAAGAACAGACATTATAAACCAGTTAATACCAGAAACTGTCCTCAATCAGAGTTTCCTCCGAATCACTATACCTACAAAAATTTGCAGAAATCCCTCCCACACTTATCAGTGCCACATTCGATGACTTTTATATATTTTGTTCACAAGAAAGTTAAAAAGTCTCTAAACTACAATCATAGTTTTTACAAAAACGTAAGTTTCTACCTAAAATTCCTAAGGAGAGGAAGAGATGGTTACTCTTGGGTCAGCGTTGTGAGCCCTGTGAGCTGGTGCCTGCTTTCCCCTGGATAGCACACCCAGTGAGAAACTTCTCAAGAACACTGATCTTCCCTTAGTTTGCATTTAGCTATAGAGCCTGTGCTGGGCTCACAGTCAGTGCTTGACATATCCAGGGTTTCATGAACAGGGAGGCCTTGGTGGCTTTTACCGTCTGAGAGGGAAAAAAGTACATAATCCTTGTGGACCATTCCATGCCAGTGCAGATGCTCCATTGCAGACAACATCTGCCTGAAGATCATCTTCACTTCCCTTTCACTTAGTTTCTTTGGATCCCAGATACTGTCCAGGAGGTTGCTACTGAGGTGTAGCTCCATCATCACATAATGAGTCCTTCGTCTCCTGGGTTTTGTAGCTGGGCAACGTTGGGGTGTTTAACAATTTACTGGATCCAAGATTCACAGTTTATATTCTTTAGAACACAGGATTATTGCTTGACTTTCTTCTTGCTGATGGCTTTGATGGCTAACTAAATAACCGAGGATGTAAATGATGCTCAGTGAAGGTTTACTAATAAAAAAAGCCAAAGCTGGCTTTTTAAAAAAATGCACAAAACAAAAAGAATAAGTAGTAATAAAAATTTTATAATTTAGTTTTGCAAAATTAGGATGTGAATAAAGTATGATATTTTAATAAATATCTTAACATTTTAATAATTAAGAATTGATAGTAACTATACTAAAATGTAATTATATTTCAGCAATCTATTTGCTCTTTTTTGTCAACTTTTCTGACGTAACTGTCAGCAAAGCTGACAGGATTGTCTTTTTAATTATAAAGAACATATTTATTAATAAAAATAATAAATATATTACATCTTGGAACATATTTCAACCACAGCTAAAAAAGTATTTGGATCAAAAATAAAAATAATTAAATATGGAAAGAAGTTCTATATGCCAATAAAATTAGCTTTAATGGATTCTAGAAAACTCAGAATTTTCTATTCTTCTTTTGATAGTTGTTACTTGAAAGCAAGAAATTGTCTCTTTGTTTTCAGCAAAAACAGACAAAGAAACATTTTATTTGCAGATCATGGGAGGGCTTCTTGAAATACAGAGGCACCTGTAAATCACTTCCCTGACTCTCCAGGCCTGGTTGTTCCCTGCCTAGATGACTAGCACTATTTTATAAAATAGAAGTCATTATGTGATTTTTAAAATCTTATTTCTTTGAATTTATTTTTATCTGTTGTGGAAATAATACATGTAAACACACTTAGTTGCAACACATGTTTTTTTTTTTTTGCATTTTAGGTTTTGGGGTACATGTGAAGAACATGCAAGATTGTTGCATAGGTACACACATGGCAGTGTGATGTGCTGCTTTCCTCCCCATCACCTATATCTGGCATTTCTCCCCATGCTATCTCTCTCCAACTCCCCACCCCCTGCTGTCCCTCCCCTATTTCCCCCCAACAGACCCCAATGTGTGATGCTCCCCTCCCTGTGTCCATTTGTTCTCATTGTTCAACACCCACTTATGAATGAGAACATGCAGTGTTTGATTTTCTGTTTTTGTGTCAGTTTGCTGAGAATGATGGTTTCCAGGTTCATCCATGTCCCTACAAAGGACACGAACTCATCATTTTTGATGGCTGCATAGTATTCCATGGTGTATATGTGCCACATTTTCCCTGTCCAGTCTATCATTGATGGGCATTTGGGTTGGTTCCAGATCTTTGCTATTGTAAACAGTGCTGCAATGAACATTCAAACACATGTGTTTCTTAACTAACAAACAGATAATTCAAACTTTAAGATTTTTATTGATTTAAAATGATTTGGGTATTCTCAGAAAATCTAGGTTGTAGAGCAATGTTTGAAATAGAAAAATTATCATTTTCTTCCTTAATATCATATCACATAATGGGTTGGCATGAGAGTTGGATCTATTTGTCAATGTGTACTTGCCTTTTCACCCATGGGGAGATGCAGCCCTTCTATGACTTTGGCAGAAGAACCCTTGTTGATCATTTTGCCCACCAAATAAGCCCTGAGTTTCATGGTGTGAGGGAAAGTTGTTTGCAGATCATGGGAGGGCTTCTTGAAATACAGAGGCACCTGTAAATCACTTCCCTGACTCTCTAGGCCTGGTTGTTCCCTGCCTAGATGACTAGCACTAGCTACAAAAACATCCGCTGTTGTGCTTATTGCTGTGAACATCTTCACTGTCACCCTATTCTATAAAGCAGATCAGTCCTTAAGGGTAACCTGTAATCACTAACAGTGGCTGCAATTGATCCTGTGCAGATGTTCCTGAAGGCCCTGGGTAATGCAAGTACCAACTCTTCCACTGTCCTCTCCTGCCCTTTGTTCCTGATTTGTGTGCTCAGGCATGCAGGTTGATCAAGCAGAATCAATGTGTAGATTATTAAGCTAACATGATACATGTCAGTGAATGGCTACCAGTTGCCTTAACACTCAATCCCAGGCGTTGTACAAAATAAACTTTTTTCTTCATAGAGCAAAGGGTCAGACCAAATGTTAAGCATCTCATGAGGCAGTAATTTGCTAAATTAAAATTCAGACCACTTGACTTGCTTTTCCTCCCTAATTCTTAGACTTTACTTTTTAGACAGAAAAACTGAGTAGATAGTACAGTTTCCATATGCTATCTTCCCCTGCACATCTACAATATTTTGCATTCATATGGTAACTTTAACTAATGAATGATAAATATTAGCACATTACTGTGTTAGTCCATATTACTGTATTCTCACACTGATTTAAAGAACTACCTGAACCTGGGTAATTTAAGAAGTAAAGAGATTTAATTGACTCACAGTTCTGCAGGCTGTTTAGGAGGTATTGCTAGGGATGCGTCAGGGAACTTACAATTATGGTGGAAGGTGAAGTGGAAGCAAACATGTCTTCTCATGTTCTCATGGCTGGCAGGAGAGAGAGAGAGAGAGAGACAGACAGAGAGAGCAAAGGGGAAGGTGCTACACACTTTCAAACAACCAGATCTCATGAGAATTCTATCACAAGAAAAACAAGGGGGAAGTCTGCCCCCATAATTCAGTCACCTCCTACTAGGTGCCTGGTCCAACACTAGGGATTACAGTTCGACATGAGATTTGGGTGGGGACACAAAGCCAAACCACATCAATTACTGTTACTTAAAGTCCATAGTTTACATTAAATTATATTCCTTGTTTTGTATTGTTTTGTGAATTCTCTCAAACGTGTTATCTTATAAGCCCATCATTAAAGTATCATAGAGAATAGTTTCACTGCCCTACAAATCCCTTGTGCTCACCTATTCATTCATCTCCACTCCCTCCAAACTCTTGGCAACTGCTGACCTTTTTTACTGTCTCTATAGTTTTGCCTTTTCTAAAATGCTATCTAGTTGAAATCAGACAGATGTAGCCTTTTCAGACTGACTTCTTTTACTTAAGGTTCCTGTATGTGTTCTTGTAACTTGATAGCTCATTTTTTTTTTATCATTGAGAAATATTCCACTGTAAGAACAAACCACAGTTTTTTTTATCCATTGACCTATTGAAGGACATCTGTGTTGCTTCCAAATTTTGGCAATTATGAATAGAGCTGCTAAAACATCCATATGCAGTGTGTGTGTATGTGTGTGTGTGTGTGTGTGTGTGTGTGTGTGTGTGTAGATTCTTCTTGTAAATTCTTCAACCAATTTGGGTAAATACCAATGAGTGTGATAGCTAGATCCTATGGTAAGACTACATTTAATTTTGTGTGGACATAAGTTCTCAGTTTAATCGAGTAAGTACCTAGAGGAATTATTGCCAGACTTAATGGTAAAAGCATGCTTAACTTTGTAAGAAACTTTTGAAGTGTCTTCCAAAGTGGCTGCACCATTTTGCATGTCCACCAGCAATAAATGAACGAGAGTTTCTATTGTTCTGTACCCTCATAAGTATTTGGTATTGCCAGTATTGTTTTTGTGTTTTACCTATTCTAATAGTGATGTAGTGGTAGCCCATGATTACTTTAATTTGCAGCTCCTTAATAGCATGTAGTGTTGAGCATCTTTTCATATGCTTATGTACAACCCATAAAGCGTTTGGGGAGAATTTAAGATCTTCTGTCCATATTAATTGGGTTCATTATTATCGTATTGTTGAGTTTTATGAGTTCATTGCATATTTTGAATATAAATCTTTTATCACATAATGTGTTTTGCTAATATATTCTCCCAGAACTGCTTCTGTACAGTTGGAAACAGTGATCTTTCTTCTCAAAAGACATTATGCTACATACATGGGACAGTGAAATTCAATTAGTATACACTTGTGGTAATAGCCTTAAAAGAGTTGAGGTTACATTAATATCTGTGCTTATAAAAAGTACCTAACTACTTTTTGTTGTAGTAAAACAATTATTTTTTGGAGTCTTTTCTGGAAATATGTATTTTATATGGTTAGGCTGACTTGAGCTCCAGCTACAAGTTGGTTAGGTTTTATATATTAAAAATCCTTAATGTTAAATGTATAGAGCTGACTGTATACTTAAATTCCAAAGGAAAATTTGAAGGTATCTTACTATTACTATTTAAAGGCTAAAACTGTTTCTCCAAATGACATTCTAAATAAAAAATCGGCTAGTACAAATTCTTGTCACCACTTAAAGTGTTTCTGCCACACATCTAGAAGCATGTCATGTAGGAAGTGATTTTCACCTCGTTTAGGATGATATGAGCACCATTATGGCCAGGAGTTTGATTGGCTCAGATATCATAAGCTCTAAACATGCAAACTTTCATAACACATGTTCAGTTCTGCTATCTATGAGTGTATTTCTTATTCAAGGACAACTTTTTCAATGTATACAGAATATTGTTGCTGAATACTGGATAACACTTAATTTTTTTCTGTCAGAGAAGCTTATATTTTCTTGACTGAAGGAAACGAATGTTTTTCTTTTTCTTTTGGGTGGGATAGTCAGCATTTCCTATTTTTATTAATTAACTTATAAATCTGCTTAAGAAATCATTAATTGTCATGAAATTTGGCTATTAGTTACTAAGATAAAATTTGATGTTTGCTTTGCAGAGTGGTGAAAATATGTGACATCCCATAACACTGATCATTTTCAAAAAGCATGTCATATGAAATCAATAAATATGATATACCACATTAACAGAAGGAAAGATAAAATCATATATCTATTGTAATAGTTGCAAAAGAAGCATTTGACAAAATTCAAGATTCTTTCATGATTAAAAACTCTCAACAAATTGAAGGATTGTATCTCAATATAATAAAGAGTACATAAGACAAGCCCATAGGTAACATCATACTCAATGGTGAAGGCACAAATACTTTCTTCTAAGATTAGAAATAAGTATGCTTACTATTCTCACTTCTATTCAACATAGTACTGGAAGTCCTGGCTAGAGCAATTAGGTAAGAAAAAGAAATAAAAGACATCCATATTGGAAAGTAAAAGGTAAAATTGTCTTTGTTTGCAGATGATGTGATCTTATATGTAGAGAAAACTATTAGAACTAATAAACAATTCAGTAATGTTGCAAGATAAAAAATTAACACATAAAAATCAGTAGCATTTATATCCATTGACAATGAACTACATGTAAAATAAATTTAAAAATCCCATTTATAATAGCATAAAGAATATTAGAGATAAATTTAACCAAGGACTCAGAAGACTGTACTCTGAAAACCATAAAACAATAAGGAAGAAAATGGAAGAAAACACAAATCAATGGAAAGATATTCTGTGTTCGTGTGTTGATGAAAAGAGTAAAACTTTGTAAAATATTTAAAGAGATTTATTCTGAGCCAAATATGAGTGGTCAATGGCCTGTGACATAGCCATAGGAGATCCTAAGAACATATGCCAAAGTGGTTGGGATATAGCTTGGTTTTACACATTTTAGGGAGACAGAAGACATCTGTCAGTACATGTAAGATATACATTGATTTGACCCAGAAGTGGGGGACAACTGGAAGCCAGGGCTTCCAGGTCATAGGTGGATTCAAAGATTTTCTAATTAAGAATTGGTTGAAAGAGTCACTATCTAAGCAGAATTAATAGAAAGGAATATCTAAATTAAGATAAAGGGTTGTGGAGGCCAAAGTTTTATGCAGATGAAGTTCAGGTAGCAGGTTTTAGAACCCTTATCAGATCTATAAAAGGGGGAAACTCTTAGATAATTCTCTCTTGGATTAGAGGAAAGACCTGGAAGAAAAAGGGGATTCTCTACAGGATGTAGATTTTCCCCATAAGATATAGCTTTGCAAGGCCATCTCAAAATATGTCACAAATATATTTTGAGGTAAAATACTTCAACTTCTTTCAGGGCATGCTGTCTGTTATGTGATGTTATAGTAGAGTCAGGTTGGAATTTGGTGTTCATTTGCTATAAAAAAGTCTGTTTCATCAGTCTCAAGATCTTGGTTTTAATGTTAATGCTGGTGTGATATGCCTGAATTCCAAAGGGAGATGGCATAATGAGTCATGCCTGACCTTCACTTCCAACCATGGCCTGAACTAGTTTTCCAGGTTAATATTAAAATGTCTTTGGCCAAGAAGAGGGTCCATCAGTCAGACAGAGGGCTTAAAATTTTAACTTTGGTTTACACATTGATTGAAAGAATATCTTTAAAATGTTCATGCTACCCAAGTGATCTATAGATTCAATGTGATTCATGCCTTTAAAAAACCATGACTTTCAGATTCACCAAGGTTGAAATGAAGGAAAAAATGTTAAGGGGAGCCAGAGAGAAAGGCTAGGTTACCCACAAAGGAAAGGCCATCAGACTAACAGCCAATCTCTCTGCAGAAGTTCTACAAGCCAGAACAGAGTGGGGCCAATATTCAACATTTTTAAAGAAAAGAATTTTTAACCCAGAATTTCATAGCCAGCCAAACTAAGCTTCATAACCAGAGAAATAAAATCCCTTATAGGCAAGCAAATGCTGAGGGATTTTGTCACCATCAGGCCTGCCTTACAAAAGCTCTTGAAGGAACCACTAAAGGAAAAACCAGTACCAGCCACTGCAAAAACATACCAAAATGTAAAGAACATCAAACTATGAAGAAACTGTATCAATGAATGGGCAAAATAACCAGCTAGCATCATAATGACAGGATTAAATTCACACATAGCAATATTAACATTAAATATAAATGGGCTAAATGCCCATATTAGAAGACACAGACTGGCAAATTGGATAAAGAGTCAAAACCCATCAGTATGCTGTATTCTGGAGACCCATGTGGCCTATTATGGATGGAGGACTATTTACCAAGCAAATGTAAAGCAAAAAAGAAANAAAAAAAAAAAAGCAGGGTTGCAATCCTAGTCTCTCATAAAACAGAATTTAAATCAACAAAAATCAAAAAAGATAAAGAAGGGCATTACATAATTGTAAAGAACCAATGCAACAAGAAGACCTAACTATCCTAAATATTTATGTACCTAATACAGGAGCACCCAGATTCATAAAGCAAGTTCTTAGAGTCCTACAAAGAGACTTAGATTCCCACACAATAATATTGGGAGATTTTTAACACCCCACTGTCAATATTAGATAGATGAATGAGACAGAAAATTAACAAGGTTTTTTCGGAACTTGAACTCAACTCTGGACCAAGTGGACCTATAATAGACATCTACAGAACTCTCCACCCCCAAATCAACAGAATATACATTCTTCTAAGCACCATATTAGCACTTATTCTAAAATTGATCACATAATTGAAAGTAAAACACTCCTCAGCAAATGCAAAAGAATGGAAATTATAACAGATAGTCTCTCAGACCTCATTGCTATCAAATTAGAACTCAGGATTAAGAAACTGAAATCCACACAACTACATGGAAACTGAACCACCTGCTCCTGAATGACAACTGGGTAAATAATGAAATTAAGGCAGAGATAAACAAGTTCTTTGAAACCAATGAGAACAAAGACACAACATACCACAATCTCTGGGACACAGCAAAAGTAGTGTTTAGAGGGAAATTTATAGCACTAAATGCTCACATGAGAAAGTGGTAAAGATCTAAAATCAACACCCTATCATCAGAATAAAAAGAACTAGAGAAACAAGAGCAAACAAATTCAAAAGCTATCAGAAGACAAGAAATAACTAAGATCAGAGCAGAACTGAAGGAGATAAAGACATGATAAATCCTTCAAGAAATCGATGAATCTAGGAACTGGTTTTTTGAAAAGATTAACAAATAGACCGCTAGCCAGACTAATGAAGAAAAGTGAGAAGAATCAAATAGACACAATAAAAAATGATAATGGGGATATCACCACTGATCCCACAGAAATACCAACTACCATCAGAAAATACTATTAACACCTCTACGCAAATAAACTAGAAAATCTAGAGGAAATGGATAAATTCCTGGACACATACCCTCCCAAGACTAAACCAGGAAGAAGTTGAATCCCTGACTAGAACAATAACAAGTTCTGAAGTTGAGGCAGTAATTAATAGCCTACCAACCAAAAAAAGTCCAGGACCCGATGGATTCACAGATGAATTCTAACAGAGGTACAAAGAGGAGCTAATGCCATTCCTTCTGAAACTATTCCAAACAATAGAAAAACAGGGACTTCTCCCTAATTCACTTTATGAGGCCAGCATCCTGCTGATACCAAAACCTGGCAGAGACATAACAAAAAAAGAAAATTTCAGGCCAATATCTCTGATGAACATCTATGTGAAAATCCTCAATAAAACACCGGCAAACGGAATCCAGCAACACATTAAATAGCTTATCTACCATGATCAAGTGGGTTTCATCCGTGGGATGCAAGGCTGGTTCAACATAAGCAAATCAATAAACATAATCCATCATATAAACAGAACCAGTGATGAAAAACCACATGATTATCTCAATAGATGCAGAAAAGGCCTTTGATAAAATTCAACATGCCTTCATGCTAAAAACCCTCAATAAACTAGGTATTGATAATAAGAGATACCTATGACAAAACCACAGCAAATATCATACTGAATGGGCAAAGCTGGAAGCATTCCCTTTGAAGGATATTCAAATAAAAAGAGAGAAAGTCAAATTTTCTCTGTTTGCAGATGACATGATTGTATATTTAGAAAACCCCATTGTCACAGCCCAAAAACTCCTTAAGCTGGTAAGTGACTTCAGCAAAGTCTCAGGATACAAAATCAATGTGCAAAAATCACAAGCCTTCCTTTACAAATAATAGATAAACAGAGAGCCAAATCATGAGTGAACTCCCATTCACAATTGCTACAAAGATAATAAAATACCTAGTAATACAACTTACGAAGGACATGAGGACCTCTAAAGGAGGACTGTAAATCACTGCTGAAGGACATAAGAGAGGGGACAAACCAACGGAAAAACATTCCATTCTCATAGATAGGAAGAATCAATAGCATGAAAATGGCCATACTGTCCAAAGTAATGTATAAATTCAATGCTATCCCCATCAAGCTACCATTGACCTTCTTCACAGAACTAGAAAAAACTACTTCAGATTTCATATAGAACCAAAAAAAAACCTGTGTAGCCAAGACAATCCTAAGCAAAACAAAACAAAACAAAAACGTGGAGGCATCATTCTACCTGCCTTCAAACCAAACTACAAGGATACAGTAACCAAAACAGCATGGTGCTAGTATCAAAACAGATATATAGACCAATGGAACAGAACAGAGGCTTCAGAAATAACACCACACATCTACAATCATCTGATCTTTGACAAACCCGATAAAAACAAGCAATGGGGGGTTGGGAAAACTGGCTGGCTATATGCAGAAAACTGAAACTGGACCCCTTTCTTACACCTTATACAAAAGTTAACTCAAGATGCATTAAGGCTTAAATGTAAGACCTAAAACCATAAAAGCCCTAGAAGAAAACCTAGGCAATACCATTCAGCACATAGGCAAGGGCAAGGACTTCATGACTAAAACACCAAAAGCAATGTCAACAAAAGTCAAAATTGACAAATGGGATCTAATTAAACTAAAGAGCTTCTGCACAGCAGAAGAAACCATCATCAGAGTAAACAGGCAACCTACAGGATGGGGGAGAATTTTTGCAATTTATCCATCTGACAAAGGGTCAATATCCAGAATTTACAAAGAGCTTAAATAAATTTACAAAGATAAAAACAAACAACTCTAACAAAAATGGGCAAAGGATATGAGCAGACACTTCTCAAAAGAAGACATTTATGTGGTCAACAAACATATGAAAAAAAGTCCATTATTGGCCATTAAAGAAATGCAAATCAAAACCACAATGAAATACAATCTCATGCCAGTTAGAATGGCGATTATTAAAAAGTCAGGAAACAACAGATGCTGGAGAGGATGTGGAGAAATAGGAATGCTTTTACACTGCTGATGGGAGTGTAAATTTGTTCAACCATTGTGGAACACAGTATGGCAATTCCTCAAGAATCTACAACCAGAAATACCATATGACCCAGCAACCCCATTACTGGATATAGACCCAGAGGATTATAAATCATTCTACTCTAAAGACACATGCACATCTATGTTTATCATGGCATTATTCACAATAGCAAAGGCTTGGAACAAACCCAAACGCCCATCAATATTAGACTGGATAAAGAAAATGTGGCACATATACAATATGGAATAGTATGCAGCCATAAAAAAGAATGAGTTCATGTCCTTTGCAGGGACATGGATGAAGCTAGAAACCATCATTCTCAGCAAACCATTATTCTCATCATTCTCTGACACAAGAACAGAAAACCAAACACCACATGTTCTCACTCATAAATGGGAGTTGAACAATGAGAACGTGTGGGGACAGGGAGGGGAGCATCACACTTAGGGCCTGTCCGGGGGTGGGAGGCAAGGGGAGGGTTAGTATTAGGAGACAAACCTAATATAGATGATGGGTTGATGGGTGCAGCAAAACAGCATGACAGATGTTTACTTATGTAACAAACCTGCACGTTCTGCACATGTATCCCAGAATTTAATGTATTTTTAAAAAGTCTTTTTTTAAGTAACAGAAGAAAAACTCCTAAAATTTGTATGAAACTACAAAAGACCCAAAGTAATGAGAGAGATTTTAAGAAAGAACAAAATCAGAGGTATCACACCCCCTGATTTTAAACTGTATTTCAAAGCTATAATAATCAAAACAATATGGTCTATGTGTCATAAAAGCAGACACATAGACCAATGGCACAGAATAGAGAACCCAGAAATAAACCCACACAAACATAATCAACTAATCTTTGACAAGAGTGCCAAGAATACACGTGGGGAAAGAAAGTTTCTTCAATAAATGATCCTGGGGAAATTGGATATTCACTTTCAAAATAATAAAGTTGGACCCTTGTCTTACACCATACACAAAAATTAACTCAAAATGGATTAAAGACTTACACATAAGACCTGAAACCATAGAACTACTAAAAAAAAGGATAAGGTAAATGAGTTCGAGAGAATGTAGAGCAAAGGGAATTCTTGTACCCTCTCAGAAAGAATTTAAATTGGTACAGATATTATGCATATAGCTTAATGTTTTGCATATAATGGATTCCTTTTAATACTGATTTAATAAAATGAGGAGATAATGCTGATTTAGGAATAATTTATTCCAAATTTCATTGCAAATTTCAAAGAATATTTTGGATCTCCTTTATTGATTAAGAGTCAGAAAAAATTAGCTATTTAAAGATGGCACTGAATTTCATAGGCAGAGATGAGGGTATTGCATTTTTGCCATCTACGCCTATTTTCCTACCCTGTAAACTGAACATATTTTGAACAAAGTGATACTTACAGTTGTGTTTTCTCAAGAAGTTTATATTGTGCCAGAATTGGTTCATCCCGCAGAGTATAATCTCTAATTCCCATTATTTTCAGTTCTGCTTCTGTTTTACATCTTGAACTGAGTAGGTCCTCAATTGGCCAGAGAAAAACACAGAATTTCTTGTGGATTTCTGATTGACCTTTTCTGTTTTTGAAGTGACTATTTTTCATCATTTTAGAAGAGTAGCATTCTCTTTTTGGATTTACCCAGAGTACTGCCAGATCAAGCTGTAAATTTTAAGGACAATCAAGGATCTGAAATACTTGCAAAATTGAAGCAAGGCTACCCTTTAGTGGTGTCCCATAATGCTGGATGGTTTATATTTATTTCTACATTCTGCTGATTGAATTTTGTGGTGATGGTAGAAGAAGTAGAGAGGATAGAAAATTTGTAGTTGAGAAGCACAACAATGCGCTTGAACATATGTTTGCTTTTGGCATATATTTGAAGGAAAGTGGGGAGGAGCCGTCTTAAAAATACCACACACTTTAAAACCTGAAATCTGACTAAGCTATGGATTGCTGTTATTGGGGATCAGCCCAAGTTGACACCTTGAGAAAATTCTGAGGTCAAAAAACTTCTAAAAACATGTCTTAAAGTAATTCTCTTGGCACCTCATAGAAACTTTCTGATGAGAATAATTGCTCAGCGAAGCTCTTTTGGTCTGGAAATTTATTTATATGGACCCCCAGTCAATTGAAGTCAATCTTTGAATATGAAAGAAGCCTCAGGTTCAGGGCAGCAGTTTCACTACGGTTGGATTTGCAGCTTGTGTTTTAATGTCCTGCTGCATTGAAGAGGTGTAGGAGCAAGTCACAGATCCAACACTGCTGAATGATTTCCAGTGAGTACAGAATAAATAGACTTCCAGAGAGAGGGAGTGTCGGAAAAGTCCAGTTGGTGTTCATCACATTGGCTTCTGTTCAGAAACCACTATACCCAAATCGTCTTTCGGAATTTTGCTGCTGTCTTACTTTTCCTTTTATGGAGTGGGCATTTCTATAAGGAATGAGATGAGCTGAAAAAGTCTGTGCTGTTTTAGAAATAAAATCAGGCTTGGATATGGATGTCAGAGGAGTGAATGAGAAGTTTCATTCAATAAAAAGTTTCCTATTTTTTCTTTAGTCTGTGTTAGAAAAGGCTAGCCCAAAAAGCAATTGACAATGTCAGAACAACTGGAACAATTAGTATAAAATATTTTATACCAACTGGAAATTTACAAAATGGAAAAAAAGAAGAGAAGCTAATTATCTGCTTTTAGCAAATGCGAGAATCTACTTACTATTGCTGTCAGCATGGGGAATTTGCATTTATTAGTAAGGTTTAGAAAGCTTTCTAAGACATAAGACTACATTGATGAAGATATATTATTTTTGGCAGATAAGTTTGGCATCCTAGAATCCTAGCAAATTTAGGATTGCATTTGGTTTCAAAATGTCTTCTTAAAATAACATTTCACGTTTGATTGGACATAAAATTAACTAGATGGTGACGCTGTTTCTTTTTATGCTGGATGACTTGTCTCATTAATGGTTTATCTTTATGGTTCTAATATTAAGTGGATTTGCACCATTACCAGAGAGGGCCCTGGGTTTTGGGAATCAGACTTCTATCTTGCGTTCTCAGGTTACCTACTGAAAGCATTGACTATAAGCAATTGCCAAGAATATATAAAGTACCTTCAGATAGGTCTCCCAAATCATAGAGTTGTAGAACTTTGAATCCTTAGCTGTGACTGGATAATGGGTGCCTGTATATGCACATGTCTGGGTGTGCAGCAGTCATTCCTTGTTTCTGTGACCCAGAGTGGACCACAGAGTGAAAAATGAGAATGAGATGTTCATTTAGGGGATAACTTTTGAAAATTTTGGAGAAAAATAAAATCAGTGATGCTGCTTATGGTGATCTGGGCCCTGCCTGGATTGAGAAGGCTTGAACTTTGGTCTTTAGGCCTCCCCCTTAATTTTAACAAGGTGTTCCATTTTTACAGCTTAAGTTTTGTCTTATATATAATTTCTCACTTTTCACACACCTTTTGGCAAGAACAAAGTTTAAGTTGCTGATTAGTAGGTACAAGCTTAATAGTTGTGTAATCCATGAAGAATGTTGTCCTTTTTGATCTACTGGGCCTTTCTTCATGAATCAGTGGCAAACTGTAATGAGAACTGCTAACCTCCAATGAACAAGAATTTTTTCTTCCATGTAAATGTCAGAACATTTAGCCAAGTAATGCTGACTTGTAGTGCAGAGCGGTGTGCAAACTTCTAAAGCAGTTTTGGGATAATTCTGGCTTAAGTAGCACTATTACAGAATCATAATCTATGCAAGACCTGTGCTAATGCTTACTTTTTAGGTTTAGATTCAAATTAGAAAACCACGAACTTATGTTAGAACCATTTAGTGACATTTAAGGTTGCTCTTCAGAAATGATGGAGAAGGTTGGAATGTTGACTGGTTAACAGTTTCTACCCAGAGTCCTCAAGTTGCCCCACCAGAAAACCTGCACAGAGAACTCCATATTCCACTGGGACATATTTCCTCTTCGTATTGGAATTCATTGTGGAGCCAGCCCCAGAGAGGGTAAACCTACCTGTTTGACAATGCTATTTTTTCTGGTTACTTTGAAAACTATTGAGAAATAGCCATTTGTGAGGTGGAAAAAAGCAGTGTGCATGTTTATGTTTGTGTGTGTAACTATAGGCCTGAATAGTATCCAATGAATATTTGATGATGTAAAGGCAATAATTCTTCTATTATATTCAATAATTAATTATTGATAATGCTAAATAAATGGAATCTTAATACTACTTAGTCATGTTCAGAGGACAACAATGGATTTCTTAAAGCAGTATTCTAAGTATAGAATGTGTTTTCCTCTCTGTCTAAGGCTTGAGCAGAGTTAGAGCTGATCTGGGTGAATTTAGGAACTGCTGGGCTTTAAACATATGGTCACTTTTGGTTTTTCAAACTTATCCACTGCCCCACCACTGCAACCACAATAGGTCTGTTGCCCAATATACCTGGCAAGTCAATACACCAAGATGGCAGGTTGCAGAAGATAAAGAGGTTTAATCATAGAGCTGCCAAGGGAGGCAACAGATGGAAACCTCAAATCCATTTCCCCAGGGAGTTTAGGGATAGGGTTTTTGAAGGTTTTGGAGTTGGCCTAAGTGTGTAAATGGTTGTTAGGCCAAAGAGTACAAGGTGAAGTCATGGAACAGGAAAATAAAACTGTCTTCTCATGCTGATTCTGTTCCTTTGTGGGAATCTTCCAACTGGTTGGTGTCAGGTGTTTCCCTAGAATTTGGGATCTAAAAATATATATTAAGCAATTCTTAAACAAAAGCTCTATGATTCTAATGTCAGAAATCCCATCTATAGGAACAATGGTAGTACAAATTGTCAATATCTAGTGAATTTTAGTTACAAGGAAGTAGGTCAAAGTGAAGCCTGATTAATACTTAATTATAACTATATTTCTGTCTCGAATTCTTGTTCACCCTGTGAGGATGGCTTCACCACTCCCATCTCTAAGTTACCTGCCTCAGGAGAGTCCTTATGAAAGGATCCCCCCTTATCCTCAGAAAGACAAAATTTTTCTTATGAATACTTTCTTATACTTCCTCAGAAATGCAGTACATTCTTTGTAGAGTGTCTAATGCCAGAGAGTAAGAAATATTATGCTGTCCACAGAGATGCATGCGTTCTGTCAATCAAACACAAATGGTCACTTCAATAACTGTAATTATCACTGACTGTATAGTTCACACCTAACATGTAATCATCACAGACAGTGGGTTCATAATTAGCCCACTGACTAACCTGGGCAGGAAGTATAACAACGAAGAGAGGCGTGTTGTGTAGACCAGTTGCCAATGCTACGGGCAAGTTGGTCCACCCTTCCTTGGTCTAGAGAAAAAGATTATTAACCCCTTTCATTCTCCGCTAATAAAACATGCATCTGCAAGCATTCAGACTGGTTGTGACTGTTTCAGGGCTTAAAGAATAGTCATCTCTGGTTGTTCTCTGGGAAGAGAGCATTCCTACAGTGCAATGTTAATGCAGCAGATCATAGGATATATGGCCAATTTTTAAGGGAGAAAAAAAAGAATCCAAGTTGTAAATTCTTGTTTCTTTATAGTGAAAAGTTAATTTTAAATGTGTAGACATCATTTTGGACAAGGAAGGCCAAAAGCTTTCCCCCAGAATATCATCACATGGTTCAGAGTCATGTGTAATGGTAGATACACTCAGGTTGAGGTCATTTTGCATAGGAAGCACTGGGCTGACAAGGAGGCTGTGGACAACGGTTGTAGGAATAAACAGCCACTTCAGCCTAACACAGTTGTTCCAGCATCTGACACCAATGCTCAGGGCTTCTGTGACTGAGGACAGATTCCTGTAGAGTAGGCGTTCAGCTTTCCTTCACGAGCTTCCCATCTCTGACCTCACCTTTTTGGGCTATTCCTTCCTCTAAATAGAAACACCATTCTTTGTCTTTCTCTTTCTTTCTCTCATTAATCTGTTCTCCCATCCAATATATATTTACTAAAGTACCAACTAGACTGTGCTTTGCAATCAGGATACAAAGATAACAGGGCAAAGTTTCTCTCCTCTAAGAGTTCATGTAGGAGACAGAGATATTTAAGCAAATAATGTCAACATGCAATAGAAAAGGCTCTAAGAGAGACATTCACCAAGTGCTGTGGAGGCAAAGAGGGGACATGATAACTTTTCCTGGGGGAGGTGGGTGGGAGAAGTTTTAGCCTGGTCGAAGAGTTGATGTTTGAGATGAGTAATGAAGCAGAAGTAGAAGTAGCCAGGTAGAGAAGGAGAAAAATTAAGGAGCTTGTCTGGCAAAGTTTAGATGGTATTGTGCAGGCAACATAAATCCAGTTTAAGCAGGCAAGGGACATGGTTAGACCGTTAGCAAGATAACTCTAATGGTAGCTTAGAGGAAAACTTAGGGGGAACTCTAAGACGAGAAGACAATAAGGAAGAAAATTTAATAATCTGGCAGAAAAATGAGTGCCTGAAATAAAGTAATTATTCTATGTGTATATGGGAGGGTAGATAAAAGAGACTTCTCAGAAGTGCAGTTTACAGGTATTGGTGATGAATGGGGTTTGGGGCTCTACAGCTTCTTGCTTAGGTGTCTGGGTAGATGTTGTAGTTGTTTATTCATTCAATACCTGACATTTGTAACACACAAAGATAAACAAGATGTAATTACTCTTCTCAAGTTTAGAAGTTCTCAATTTTAACTGTGCATAAAAATCACCTGGAGAGATTTTTTTAAACTTCCAATGTCTAGGCTGTACCACATATGAATTAAATTACATTCAGGGATAGAGTTGGGGGTGGGGTGGGTTCCAGGCATTAGTAGTTTTAAAATTTCCCAGGTGATTCCAATGCATGACCAGGACTGAGAACCACTGCTCCAGGGGATCACTATCTAGTCAGTTAACACAAAGTTATCAAACAATGTAGTATGGACTCTAAGAGAAACAGGGACATGGTATCCCAGAAATAGAAAGAAGGACCATCTAGCTCTGCTCTCTGGCTCAGGGTGTCCATCCTAAAAAAAAAAAAAAAAAAAAAACTCTGCTATAGCTGAGACTGGGAGAATTGTGTTTCCTGGTGTTAAAGGTGGGGTGGGCAACTTCATGGAGCAGCCCTTGTAAAGGATCTTGATAACACAGAGACCAGTTGAAGAGGAGCAGAGTGAGAGAAGAGGAGAGAAAATACATTTCACTTTTGGTGGTTGCTGGGTCCATGGAGTTCCAGATAGAAATGTGAACATCATATGATTCTGGAGCTCAGAAAGAGCAAGGTCTGAAGATACAGATTTAGGAGTCTTGGGTCGATAGTCGTAGCCATAGGATGGTATAAAATAACTCATAAAAACTGGGCATGCAACCTTAATGAGCATTGCCACTTACCTGGGGGCTGGTCTCAGAAGAAGAGCCATACTAAGAAGGAACACGAAGGATATTTACTCATCTTTGAAGACATCTTCCTATCTCTTGCCTTTCACCTCTCTGTCATTAACACCTATTTGGTCATTGTCATGTTGTATTGGACCGAGTGTAGAAAGTTATCACCAAGACAAAAGTATGCCAGATTGCAGGGTTATTTATTATGCTGGCGACCACAGAGGACTCACGTCTCTCCAACCTGTGGTGGTAAAAGGAGGGTGCCACGATTTTTTATACCCGAAAAACCACCTTGGGAGTGGGGGTGAGGGGCGGGGATGGGGATGAAAAGGTTTCGGACATTTCAAGGGCTAGGGGATTCTGTGATTCACCTCCTGGGTGGAGACAAGGGCGGGGGTCTCCGGACATTCCAAGGGCCAGGGGATTCTGTGATTCACCTCCTGGGTGGAGACAAGGGCGGGGGTCTCCGGACATTCCAAGGTCTAGGGGACTTTTGTCATTCTGTTTGTTACCTCAGTGGTTTACAGAAGTCAAGATATACATTTGTTTACACATCGTCTGGGTCGTGATAGAAGTCACAGATTTTAGCAGTTACTGATAAGAAAAGGTAAGCAGCTTTCCTAGTTTTGAAGAACAAACTAGCAGTTCTATTTACAGAGGCCAAGGACAGTAGTTATTGTGAGGAGAATGGGGCAGCCATTTCAACTTATCTAAAAACAGCTTTGCATTTTATAAAATAGTTTTGCTCTGGTTCTGGCTCTAGGCCAGCACAATATCACAGTCACACATTAGAAATTTCAAAATTTTCAAATTCTCAGTATTTTTTATTAATGAAGAAATCTTCAACAAAGGCTATTCATTTATTATTACTATTATTTTCATTATGAAGATGGTACCATTTGTTCAGACAAAGTCTTACCATTTTACAAGGCTCTGGGGAGGATACCTTCCTTGCCTGTAGGGGCTTATAAATGTCAACCATAAGATGTAAGCATTTTCCTTAACCACTAGTTGAAATGCTCAGAGCATAACATATCTCTTTTCTTAAGTCTTTGTCTTCATTTTCACTCTTTCCTTAGGTAGAAAGCCTGTAGTTACTGTTTAGGGAAATGAATTTAAAAGAGCATATGGAGGAGGAGATAGAATGGGGTTAAGAAAGAGAAATATTTATGAGTATAAGAGGTGCTCTTTTGATTAACTTATCAGGTATTTGTTAATCATTGACTATTTGGTCACTACAGTATAAATCCCTTGGTGGCGGAGAAATGATTTATACTCACTATTGAATCTCTAGTCCAGCGTCTGGCACATAGTTTATGCTTAATAAATGTTAGTTAAATAAATAAATTTTAAAATGCAGGCCAACCTTGTCTCTGATTTGTCCCATGAGGAAAAAGCAAATTAAACACAGACTTGCTCTCAAGCATTTCACAGTCTCATGAGAATGAGTGAATAAGAAGTCCCTAAATTGTTTAATATAAGTTGAAGCATAATAAATTCCTTGGGGTTGACATAAACTCAGTTATGAGGACTCATAGGAGGGAAAATGTATATTAGAGTGGGTGAGGTCAGGGACAAGGACAAGGAATATTTGATGGAGGAAGAAGCATTGAAGATGGCCCTTGAAAAGATGAATGAGACTTAGACAAGTAGGAATGGGTCAGTAGGGCATAGCTTGAATGAAAGCAAACTGCAGTATTCAGAAAGGAGTGAATAGATATAACAGAAACGTAGTAGGATTTAAGGCTGGAGAGATGGAATTGGGGCCACGGATTATGGAGGGCTTTCCCTGCTTTCCCTGAACACATCATGCTCTTACATTGCCTGAGCAGGCAACTTAGTCCCTCGGGGGTAAAAGGGAGTCTAGTCTCCATAGAGATAAACCATCCAACCCCAAATGAGACAAAGAAGAAAAGAAGGAGCTCGTATAGCAATCCCTTCATCCTGCCCACCAAAGTACCCTTTGCCTATCCTATACCTGTCCCACAGAACCCTAGGGAAGACAGAGTGACCTGGGGTATTGATCTAAGTGAGGAGGGAGGATGGCAAGGGGAGGGTAGGGGCTAGCACACATGTATCCCTGCCCTTTAATATTGTGAGCTCCTGGCATATAGGCACTGTCTCATTTAGCTTTGTGTCCCTCCCTGCCCCCATAGGGTCTAAGACCTTCAGTAAATATTTGTTGGATGAATGTGTGTGAATAAAGTTCAATAAACTTTCATGTTTTCCTTTTGAAGTCCATTTATAACGTAAAAGAGGCTTTTGTTAGACTGATACAAAATTCATATCTGAGACACAAAGATGCTGACACATCTGGCTAAGGTGATTTGTGATGCTTGCGTTGGTATAAAGTGCTGCCAGGGATGGGTCTATGCGTGATGTGCCTGACAGGGTTCTGTGTTCAGTGCTCATTTTAATTATCCTGAAAATTATGTCTGAATATGATAAATTTATCCCAATCCTCTACCTAAGAGCTCTAATTGCATTTTCAAACTTGCTATCATGTGATCAAAATCTCTTCAAAGCTGAATTTACTTTCTTATAAACATGAAGACTTTAAAAATGTTTCATATTTCATCAATGAGTAGCTATAACATCTCTTACATATTATCCCTAAGCAGAGTTTTTAGTAGATAGTATTTTAATTCTATGTAATTTCTTGAAAGTCAAGCATTTAGATCACAGATATTATCACTTTCACTGATTATGTTAAATTTATCCAGAGTCCACTCATTTGTAAACCAGAAGGTGTGAAGTATGAATATTAAAAATATAACTGTTAAGCACACTGTTACCCTCAGCAAGCTGAGGTGTATTCTTTCTGCTTAATAACATGACTTTGGAGTGTTGCTCTGAATACCAACACTACACGCAGCAATGAGTTATTCCCTTCTTTTGTTAGTGCAGCTCAAGGCCTTGAGTAGGAGGATTACACTTGGTCAGGGCTATGCAGTAGAGTGGGCACAGAAGGTATGGAAATGCCTGCTTCATGTACATGAGACATGCTGGAGCTGCAGGTTTGGACATTTCTCCCATGGCAGCATTGGAATCCCACTTGGCCAAAATGGCAGCTCTACAGGGTATGAAGGTAGCTGAAGCCTGTCTCCTCCCTTCTGCTGGGAAACACTCTCCTATTCTCAGGGACCTAGAGAGAGAAGACTTGACCCCTGAATTTGGCAAGATTGCCAATCCCCATTCTGATACATAATTTGCTTTTCTTTTATCTGTATTCTTTGGAATAACATTGTATTTCTTTAAAGAACTATAATGATTTTAAAGTCAGATTGTCTCCTCAACCATGGCAAATAACAACTTTGTTAAAATTTGATAATTCAAATGAATTATCAGTTCCCGTCATTGAAGAGAAGATGCATTTGGTACTTTAGTTTAATTCTTCATCTATTATTTTTGTTGTCTCTAAAGTCCTTTGAATTTGTTTTTTCCAACATTACAGCAAAAGGTAGAGAGACACCCCCTAGGGGTAGAGGGAGCCCCAGCATCTCCTGATAAGCAACACAGGTGGACCGGATTCCTGTCTCTGGTACAAGACCCATGAGGCCCTGCTGATATGATTTGCTTTATGGCAGTGTTCAGAGTTTGTGTTTCTACTAATACTATTCTAGGGTACAGATTTATTTGCGAATGTTTTTATTGGATTCTTCGGACAGTCATCCGGTAAACAAAATCTCCAACATCTCTGGGGTTACAAAACAAGTGTCAGAATGTTTATTAGTTTTTTTCTTGGTGTTATTTCTACTCCCTTCCTTACCCTCATCTTTCTCTTAATTTTAGAAACAAACTTCAAAATCTCATCATCAAGTATTTATTACTAAATATAAAAGGATTACTAGAAAAACAAATATCTTGGAAGTGTCTCCCAAATCCGACCAAAATCATTTGAGTAATGCGGATGGCAAATACACTTGTAACTCAGATTTCTCACTCATAAAAGATGCAGAGGTTTCTTCTCAGAAGAAAGGTTTGAATCTACTTTAAATGGATGAAGCGATTGAGATTTGGAGAGATCAATTATTTGCCAAAGGTGGTTAGAGATATAGCTGTTTAATTTTCTTTTGTATTTCTTTTCTCCTAGGATCTCAATGGGAAAAAAAAAGAAAATGAAACCTTTTGATTTTCACCTATAGATATTTTCCTGTCTTAAGACCTGCGATTGTTTCTGGTTCTCTTCCTTCATACCACATCCATAGGAATTTCTGTGCCCTTGCCTTTAAATCTTAGCCTGTTAAGCATTCATGTCCCATTCAGAGGTCATTGCACCCAAACATGCTATTCTGTTTCCTTCCTTCCCATCTGTCCCTTCCGTCCCTTCCATCTCCTCCCTCTCTCCCTCCCTTCCTTCCTTCCTTCAGACAGAGTCTTGCTCTGTCGCTCAGGCAGGAGTGCAATGGCATGATCTTGGCTCACTGCAACCCCAACCTCCTGGGTTCAAGCTATTCTCCTGCCTCAGCCCCCTGAGTAGCTGGGATTACAGGCACCCGCCACCCTGCCTGGCTGATTTTTGTATTTTTTAGTAGAGATGGGGTATCACCATGTTGGTCAGGCTGGCCTCGAGCTCCTGGCCTCAGATGATCCACCTGCAAAAGTGCTGGGATTACAGGTGTGAACCACCGCACCCAGCCCTGCTGCTTTCTTTAGTAAGTGACCAACAGCTCGTGTGGGGATCACAGGAATATCTGTTTCTCAAAATTATAACCTCCCTTTTATATCAAGGGGACTGATAGGTATTTTATAAAATGTTTCCAAATTGGCTAAATTGGAGAGCATTAAGATTACCAGCTCTGGAGAGGATGTGGAGTAATAGGAACACTTTTACACTGTTGGTGGGAGTGTAAATTAGTTCAACCATTGTGGAAGACAGTGTGGCAATTCCTCAAGGACCTAGAATTAGAAATTCCATTTGACCCAGCAATCCCATTACTGGGTATATATCCAAAGGATTATAAATCGTTCTACTATAAGGACACGTGCACACGAATGTTCATTGCAGCACTGTTTACGATAGCAAAGACCTGCAACCAACCCAAATGCCCATCGATGATAGACTGGACAGGGAAAGTGTGGCACATATACACCATGGAATATTACGCAGCCATCAAAAACAATGAGTTCGAGTACTTTGTAGGGACATGGATGAACCTGGAAACCATCATTCTCAGCATACTGACACAAGAGCAGAAAATCAAACACCGCATGTTCTCACTCATAGGCGGGTATGGAACAATGAGAACACATGGACACAGGGAGGGGAGCACTACACACTGGGGTCTGTTGGGGGGAAATTGGGGAGGGGCAGTGGGAGGTGGGGAGTTGGGGAGAGATAGCAGGGGAAGAAATGCCAGGATATAGGTGAAGGGGAGGAAGGCAGCAAATCACACTGCCATGTGTGTACCTATGCAACAATCTTGCATGTTCTTCACATGTACCCCAAAATCTAAAATGCAATAAAAAAATAAATTAGAAAAAAAGATTACCAGCTCTATTCATTGCTATTTTAGACTATTTTTCCATTAATAGGAAAAATCTCCCACCCACTTCTGTTGGTCATTTATGACAATAGCAGATTTCGGTTGAGGAGAATTGTGACTTTTTGCTTTCAGGTTTAGGATTAATGAACCTTTCCCTAAACGTTGCCTTGTGAGTTTCTGGCTGCATTTTTTCCCTCCTGGAGATTGTTTTAACAGTGTTCTGTTTTTATGTTTTGTTTTGTTTTTTTGGTGAGAGGACAGCTTAAAAGTTCATGTGACTGGCTCACTAAGGCCTCAGTGCATATTTCAGCGATAACTCTCAGTGTCCAGTTTCCTCCCGCTGGCCTAAAACAACAGAGCTCTTCGTTTTGGGATTAGAGCTTCTCTCTGGAATTGCAGCACATTTCTGAAACCTGTAATTCATGTTCACTAAAGGAGAAATTCTCCTCCCTTGGTGAGAGCCTGGGGAATACATGTCAGTAAGGCAGCATACACTGATTTTAATCATGATGTTCCTGCCGTGAAGTTTCTGTGGGTGTATTGTGGAGATAGTGAAATTCCTCCTAGGTGCTACTATGACTCTACTTGTGAGAACTGCTGTGAAGAGATTGTTGAGGCTCCTCTTCATTCATTTTATTACATAGATCCTGACCTCTGCCATCTGTAAACTTTTCTTCTGGTACCTGCACTGCTGCAAATTGCCTCTGGGCAGTCATGCTTTCCCCTCTGCTTGCCTGTGTGGCCTAAGTGGTGCTGGCCCCAGCAGTCAGCGTAGGCCCTACACCTAAGTCAGCCAACTCTTCACAGCCCCTCAGCCACAAGAGTTGCTTCCAGGATAGCATGTGATCCTAAAATAGTCAATGAACTCTATGAGACCTTTCATGGAGCTCCTTGGACACACACACACATGCTTTCCTTCTGAAGCCTGAATTCATGAAGAGAGGAGGGAGAACAGCTGTGGATGTCTTCCAGCCACTTGGAGATTGAATCTGAAGCCAACATCAAGGGTGCAGTGCTGAGGAATGAAAAGTGAGAAACTGGTCCCGATAACATTGTTTGAAACCCAAATCAAGCAATGTGAACTGATCTTCTTTGTCATATCAGCCAGTAAAATATCTTTTCTTGCTGAAGGTTGTTTGAATGGGACATTTGAATGGACGTACTTGCTACCAGAATCCTATCTGATATACTCAGTATGGTAGTCAAGAAATAGCATGAAGGACTCATCTACTCCAGAAATGCTTAGCAGTAGACTTTAATAGACAAAAATAGAATTGGTAAATTCAGTAAAGATAAGTCATGAGAAAATTGAAAATACTTGTAAATAAAAGACTTCTAAGGACTAAGGTCACTTAAAAATCACAGCAAAGCATTATCTGTTATCCACAGGCTGTTCCAGGTTGTTTTGATGACTTGACCCTTTCTATGTCAGCCATTAAATAATTTGGTACAAAATACAGTTTGGTGTATTAAATAGACTTTGTTTTGAAATGTGGCTAGTTCTTTAACCTTGGGCAAGTTCCTTTGCCTCAACTTTTAGGGGTATTTTCACGGTGATAATGTATGTGAAGTGCCTAGATCAAGGCCTGGAATAATGTAGGTAGTCAAAAGTAAGAGCAGTTACTATTTATTATTACTGCTATTACTATGGCCACTTGCCATAGTATCCTCCCATGTGTTCTAGTTTTCATTACTCCTAGTCAGGGAGCTGCTGTACCCTCAGCTGCCTTCTCCTATTGCAGGTCTCTTCTGATTATCTGGAATATTAACTGCCTTTCATATTGATTATAAGTATCAACTAAATGGCCACTTGTAGAAATTCTGTATTTCTCCACATCAGTTATTTCTGAATTTTTGATTTTGATTACAAACAAGGAAGAACATAAAATGTAGTTATATGTGGCAGAACGCATTGATCAAACAGCAATAGAAAATGATGGATTGTAACGTCTCTCTATACACACAGGCATATCTATAATCCTGATTATTCCCTTTTGACCAACACTTAAAAAATCTGAAATTGCACAAGAGTTAGCTAATATTATTTTACTATATGTTACCCCAAGAATAGCAAATAGAAGACATCTGTTGGTCCATCTCCCAATCTTCTAATCAATCTTAGCGCTGTTTCTCACTGGCTCTAGATTAGCCTCAGAGTCTTTCTCAACCCAGAGCACCAAGCAGGCACTAATTACAGAATGCTGGTGCTTGAGCTGAAATCTTTCTTTACTCCCTCATCCCTGGGTTTCTACATTTTGAAATTTTATTATGGAAATTGCATATTTTGAGGTGTTTTCAGTTTTTCTTTCAATTCTCCATATACTTTGGATTTGAAGGAGGAATTATTTATTTGTGCAGTCATGAAGCAGGAGGCATCTGGTTTCATGACTCAGATTCTTTTTTTTTTTTTTTTTTAATGGAAAGGGACTGCTTTTCTGGGGTTGTTTTTATCTTAGCCCAACAGATAAGAGCAACTGCAAAAAAAAAAAAAGAAAGAAAAAAGAAAAAGAAAATATACACAGTGGAGGGAAAAAAGAATAGAAACATAAAGGAGCAGATGAGAATCAGAGGGAAATCAGGGAAGAGATGTCATAATCTCAAATCCTAGACTCAGTTTGTATTCATCTATAACTATGTATCAGAACCCCTGCTAAGGTGCACAAAGTGCTGAGGTGCACAAAAAAGTCAGAATGGTTCTTGCCCTTGAGGAGCTCACAGTCTGGTTGGAAGAAGAAGACATATAGAACAAAGTCTGCAGTTACCAGGCACTGTAGCAAGGGCGGGAATATGTATGAAGAGAATAGGTTCTAGGACCGAGCTCACTGGCATTAAGTAAAGAAGCCCCAGAATGACATTGTCTCCCATTTCTTGTTTCATAAACTAAAGATTGAGCATATGAGTTGTTACTTGACTTGCCTTGCGAGTTCATCCTGTGGGAAGCTCTAGTTTTCCTAACAAGTCTGAGAAACCAAGTGTGGTAATGAATAATTTTAAAATACAGGCTCTTGAATCAGACAGTCCTGACTTTGAATGCTCACCTGTTGCTTACCAGCTGTGTGACCTTGGGAAGGTTAATAATCCCTCTGAGCTCCAATGTCTTGAGTTAGTGAGTTGTGATGGCTTTTGAATCCTGTATCTCTGAAGTACCTGGTGGCACACTAGGTGTTCAGTCAATTAAACTTTATTATTGGTTAATTTTATTGTTATTATCAAGTCAGTAATCTGAACCCTGCTTCAACACTTGTGTTTTATTCATTCACTTGTAAAGACTTTATGTTTGGGGTAGAAAGATGGAAGCCAAGAGGTAAAGATCCCGATTGAAAGAGACAACCAGAGTGTCAAACACAGAAATCCAGGAACAGTGACCTAAATATGGGGAAAGGGGTGCAAGGAAACTGACATGGAGCAAAGTTTGATTTCTAAGTGTTCTCCAGAGGGCCAGAGAAAACTAACTTCGATTTTGGGAACAGTTTTGTTGATGTGTTGACAGCTAAGGTTAGAGTGGCATTTCCTTTAGAAAGTCCCAAGTGTGTGGAAAATGACCTCTTACTGAATATTTTAGTTTCAGTTTAACATCTTCCTGCATAACAAAAGTGTTGCTTTTTTTTTTTTTTT
>NW_016107733.1:1119106-1164867 GCF_001604975.1 Cebus imitator | reverse complement strand
ATCTTTAAAGATAATATATATTGTGGAAAAAAAAAAAGCCACACTAGCTATAGTGTTATTTTTCATTGGAATATGTGGATAAAGGATTAACTTTAGTCATTTGGATAATCTTTTTGGTAGAATGAAGATAACTCATCTTTCTAACTGAATTTCTCTGTTGCTAAAATTCATTTGAGCGACTCAGGTTGCAGTGACTCTATTTAGCAGGGATAAACTAAAACTCTTGTTTCTGCAACTTCTTTGATGAAAAGGCCATTTTCAAGCAAACCCACTGGACGTGAGGTTAGATGTTCTGGGAGGAAATAGGTGTGCAAACGGTGAGTGGGGAGATGACAGTCACCCTCAGACTGCCATGGGTACAAAATGTCAGAAGAAGCAGTGCATACTATAGGGGAGCAGCAATCTTTTTTTTTTTTTTTTTTTAATGTTGGGGGGATTTGATCAATGATCACTTTTTTTTTTTGGAGATGAAGTCTCATTCTGTCTCCCAAGCTGGAGTGCAGTGGTGCGATCTCGGCTCACTGCAATCTCCACCTTCCAGGCTCAAGCGATTCTCCTGCGTCAGCCTCCTGAGTAGCTGGGACTACAGGCACAAGCCACCATGCCTGGCTGATATTTGTATTTTTAGTAGAGGCGGGGTTTTACCATGTTGGCCAGGCTGGTCTTGAACTCCTGACCTTGTGCAATGATCACTTTTTAAAAGTCTGTCTTACTAAAACAAAGAGTTTTCAATAAAAAAAATCAGAAAACTGAAGGAGAGGAGCATGAGTATTCCACAACATTTAAAAATACACTGAATTTGCAGTATGTCTGTCTGTTCAGTAAGTATAAGAAGGGTTGGTCAGTGCAGTCAATTGTGAGGAACTGTAGGCAGTTGATGGCACATAATAATTTTGGGGTTCTGACAGTTACAGAAGACATGGAACCCAAATAGGAGTGAGGACCTGTAACAAGTAGAGGTGAGGCTGGAGGGAAGCAATGCGGTTGGTCCCTTCACTCCTCCTCAGCCTCTGGCACAGCCTGGCTTTTGTGTCCAGGTGGGTCAGAACCATGGACAATGGCAGCAAGGAGCCTGTTCTCTGTCTCAGATTTCAGTCCAGGGCTGAAAGGGTGAAACACTGTCTAAGAAGAACCACCCTGTGTCTTCAGGGAGCTCTGGCTGCCGGCAGGAGTCTGGTCTGGAACTCCAGAGCAGTGATTGCATATGCTGTCTTACAGAAGCTGCCTTCCCCCATATCTTTTCCCCAAACTGTACTCTCCAAGTGAGAGACAAGCCACAAATATTGTAGATTCCTTAAGAACCATAATATTTGCCCCTCTTTTATGGTAATTCATAGAACATGTCATCAGTTTAGATATTTAAAATCTTAAAGTAGCCTTTTTTCATTGCGTACTCTGTATTAGTGTATTAGGGTTCTCTAGAGGGACAGAACTAATGGAATAAATATATATGTGAAGGGGAGTTTATTAATATTAACTCACACGATCACAAGGTCCCACAATAGGCTGTCTGCAAGCTGAGGAGCAAGGAGAGCCAGTCCGAGTTCCAAAACTGAAGAACTTGGGGTCTGATGTTTGAGGGCAGGAAGCATCCAGCACTGGAGAAAGATGCAGGCTGGGAGGCTAGGCCAATCTCTCTTTTCACATTGTTGTGCCTGCTAATACATTCTAGCCTCACTGGCAGCTGATTAGATTGTGCCCAACAAGATTAAGGGTGGGTCTGCCTTTCCCAGGCCACTGACTCAAATGTTAATCTCCTTTGGAAACACCCTCACAGACACACCCAGGATCAATACTTTGTACCCTTCAATCCCATCAAATTGACACTCAGTGTTAAACATCACAATATTTAACTTTAGTATATCACATAGCTGACTATTTTATATGTATATATAATAAAAACCTGCATACATATGTACATGCATATGCATATAAATATGTAATCTCATGTAATCCCCAGATTAATTTTTAATAAAATAGCACATGTATTTTATTATAAAGGAAAGTGGAACTCAGAGAAATTGACTGAGCAGGCCAAGATGTTGGAGCTAGTGAGACGCACAGTGGTTAAGAACACAGGGCTCTAACTGTGAGTCTGGCGTTTTTTTAAATTCTGCCAGGATTTTTGCTCAATGTGAAGCTTGCTGGCTGCCCTGGACATGATTGAGTCAGGACTTTCTGGGATATTTAGCCATGGAGTACAAGTCATCAGAATAAGAAAAAGTGACAGTGCTACAACACCACACAGAAAAAAATCCCCTGCAATAATGACATCTATTTCACTGTGCTTGATTTCGTTTTTATAGAACCTAGGTTAGACTTTTGTTGGCTGACCTTCCATAGTAGGGTTTAGTCAACTGTTCAGGAGCATATGAGACAGTGTAGTGTGGTAGAAAGAGTGAAGAAATTGCAGCCAAACTGACCTGGGTTTGAATCTTGGCTCTGGCACTTTTGTGTCTTTTGCAAGTTACTCTGTTTCTTTGTGAATTTAATGTACTAATCTGTAAAACAAGAAAGACAGCACCTTTCAGAGTCATGGTAAGGTGTCTGATATAGTGGCAGTTGATTAATTGATGCCATTATTACAGCCACCAGAGGTATAAGTGGCCCAAGAAGTGGAGGGTGGGACCTGCAGAGCAGTTGCAGAAGGGTCTCAATGGGGGTTTAGTTTCTGAGTGATCCTGAGTGACCTCCTGTTTCTCCTCAGCTGGGAAGCCTCTGGCTCTCCCTGCCTCCCTCTCCACCTTACTGTAATTATGCTATGGGAAAGAAAGGATAGCCATGAGACTCTGAAGAGGGTTTCAGAGTTTGACTGTTGCTTCCAGTGTCCAGGTGATTGCCTGTGAAACTGAGTTATCTAAAATAGGCACTTCCACCGTGTGGGTATTTAGGGTTTCCACAGCTGTCCTGGGAAGATTTTGGCAGTGGCTCATCTGCACCACAGTCCAGTGTCCCTGCAGTAGAAGTGAGATTTCCGGTTTTCCTACCACTTTTCAGACTCCCCCTGGGGAACCAGCGGCGACAATGTCCTGGTGCACTGTGGCCGGTAGACAGCAGAGGGCACCTCTTGCCTGCAATGGAATGCAAACAGACCCTGAGAGCCAGAGATGTGAAGCACGCCGGCCTTTGGTGGCCACACTGACTGCTGCTCCCAGGCTTCTCTCACTCTATACCACTGCATCGGTACTACCGGCATTTGTTCTGGACTCCCCCACATTCCACCCCACCCAGCTCTCTGCATGGGACAGCCTGTTGGTCTTTCATGATTTTTGAGTGAAGAGGGAGCTTTGGACTCGGAGGGGGTTGATTCCCCTGCAAGCTGGAGACTGCCGGCAGTAACTCCTCCAAGCCTTTGTTGAGAGAGACCTTCCGATCATGTGTGGAACTTTGTTTTATTAAATCTGATGAGTTCTATATTTTTGCCACATGTCACAGATCACCCACGTTGACTGAACCCTGCCAGAGCTGAGCTGCTGTTACCCTGAAATGAAGCCAGGTTTTTTAAGTGGGTGGGGGTAATTCCAGTTTGGTGCAATAAATTATATGGTTCTGCTTGATTTGTTTTGCTCTGGGCTGGGAGAACTCATCATGGAATGTATCTGGAGATGTGTGTGTGTGGAGGGAGGGGGAGCCAGCAGGAGCAAGGCAGGGGGAGGAAGGAAGAGGGAATTACAGTGTGCTGTAGTGAACAGGGTGAAGAGGAGATACAAACATAGCCCCTGGCTCTTCCTTTCTACCCTCTTCCTCAAGTCAGCTTGTTATTTCTATCTTTTATCATTTCAAAACATGGGGCTGTTCCTCTAAAATTCCAGGAAGAAACTTGGGGACTCAAGCTCCCCATGAAGGGTAGCAGAATTCCTTGGAATCCTGTCTACTTCTTTATCACAGAAGACAACTCTGGGAACTTAGAATACTAAGAAATTAACTTTTTTGCTGTGAGTCTTTTGGTACTGAAGGAGAATGCTGGAGGCTGGCAATTATCTTTGGTTCATGCCAATAATTTAAATGTGGTTGGGTTTCTGGGAAGATGAGCCTGGAACCATATAGATAAGGAAATAAGATTTAAACTTATTTTTTTTTTCTTAATTAATGAGGGATTAGAATCATCTGGGTCTGACAGGGTTATATAAAACATATTGTGGTATTAAACATATTGTAGCATATAAAACACATTATGGTAGAGTCAGAGAGGACTAAAGTTGGAAAATCTGTGTTCAAATCCTTGCTCTGCCTCAAATTCCTAATCTCTCTGACACTTGCTTTTTTTAATCAGTAAAAATGAGAATAAAATCAACCTTATAGGACTGTTATGAAGAAGAGATGAGAAAATGTGGGTAAATTCTTCTGTGACATCAAGAGAGCTCAATAAACATTTATTTTTTACTTTTAAAACAGTTCTGAGGGCATGAGGGCAGATTCGGCTGTTGTCAAGGAAAGAAATCCATTTGTCTTATGGGACTTCTCTTTGAAGGGGCAGTCAGATCTCGATGGTGCAACTTTCCTGTTCTCACAGCTGGAGTAGAAAATCCTACAGCTTTAAGTAGGACTTCTGTAGAGAAACTAGGAATCATGTTTTGAAGACACACTGTGTTTATAAAAAAGTGCCCTTCATTTACTTCCAAAACAAATCAGTTTAAATAAGCCCAAGTTTATAGTTCTTATTTAGGATCACTTTGCATGTAATTCCAGGTTTGGAACCTTACAAATAAAGTTTTAAAAAATTTCAGTGAGCTCCAAAAAGCATCAGAGAAATTCCTAAGTAAAAAGGACACATTCCTCCAAGTTTAGAGAATTCTGGATTGTAAAGTTTGCTTCAAAAAAATTATACAACTGAAAAATTTTAGCTCACCAGAGGGATAACAATGTTTTTCTCACAGTGACATTTATTTGCAGGACTGAGTTGAGTTGTAGATGATTTCATCAGAATGACAGGAGGAAAGCTTGGGCTTTCTTCTCCACTATTCTGTGATTCGTTGAAAGCCAGGGCTTTGTTGAGAATCATTGCTATATAAATAAAATAAACTGACTCTCTTCACTGACCTGTTTTGTTTTAGAGGATAGGTTCTCTGCTCTCTGGGTGGCATCTCTATCTATTATGAAAACACCTATCTTAGTCTAAAAACATTTGCAACATTTCTGCGTCTTACAACCTTGTAGAAAAAGGGCTTGAGCGACGTTTTTAAAAAGCCACTTGAGGAAAAGATTTATAATACTTTGGCAATTGAGTCATGAGCTGGGAGGGCTTGCACATGACTGCTGGAGGTTGCCCTGTTGAAGATGCCTCCCTTTTGCTTATTTCCCATCGCCCTTCTCACTCAGACCTCCCAGTTCTGTCAGTCCTCCCTAAATCCTTTCATTTTCCTAACCCAGGCACCAACAAGCACTGTTTCTTCACGTCCTCTCCCTGGACATGAGCTTTCTCCATCCAGCAATCTTCCCAAAACACATTACTATAGGAAATTAGCGAACAATAGTGTTGACACCTGTTTCTCTCAGCTCTATCTTCTGATTTCCCGGACTATACAAGTATTCACTTTTCCAACTGAAACTTTTCACAGTAACATTTTCTCTTCTGTTACACCTGACAAAATGTAAACCTTATTAAAGGCGCTTATTAATTTAAAATCTCTTGAGTAATAGCCTTAATCACATGGAATTTGCTAAATCTTTCTGGAGCACTTTACTATAGAATGCCACTCATATTTCTACTTGAATTTCCCAAAGCTGCACTATTAGTAGAGCAAACATTGATGATTTATGATTTTGCAGAAAGTGAATTGCTGTTAAATAATTGTTTTCAAAATGAGAAAGCAAATTAGGCAAGTTTTGAAGACAACTGGAAGACTCATAGCTGTCAAAATGAACTTGGATCTTTTAATAGCTCACTGCTTGTTTTCATTGTGACAGGATTTATATTATTCAATTCCTTCAAGTCTAAATACTTTTCTTTTACACTCTTCTACTTTCTACATCATTATAACTCAGTATTTATTGAGTCTCCTTCCTGTGCCGGAGGACAGTGTATATTCTATTGGGCAGAACTTGAAAGAAGCAAGAAGGGATGGGACAGTATTAGCTCTGGCTACATCCCTGCTCTGGTTTTGAGAATTATTAGCTTTTTTTTCAAGTGAATCAGCATTGAGGGTAAAAAGGGAGATCAGGGTGGTATGTTTCTGAGGTTAGCATCTTTTTAAACAGAATTTAAGATATAACTATATTCTAACTATATTGTTGTCTTTTACATATAATTTTGGGCAGTGAGTAATTATTTTCCATCAAAGAACTTTTCTCCTGACTCTTACTGATTGCCCCTTATTCATTCACTATATACTTGTTGAATTTCTTAAAGAGATCACAGCATTGGTTTAACTATAGAAGAAAGCAAAGCCATAGAAAATAGTCTTTTGCCCATAACTTGTTCACAGTTGCAACCAGGATGAAAAGTATAGAGTGGAATATATTAGGTAATAATTAAGCAATAAAAAAACAGAGGCATTACATACAATAAGAGCAACATCAGTGTGTTTTCAAGGAGCCTAGTGGGAGAAGAGAGCACAAATGTGGAGATGGCAATTTGGTTGAGAAAGAAGAGTTTTACCTGTTGATTATGAACACACACACACACACACACACACACACACACACACACACACATTCATTTCTTTCTCTTTTCTGCCCTGCCCTGGGTCTTGGAAGGCTGACCTCCATGGACTTCTTCACCCAGCTTCCTTGCCATCTGGTTTCTTGTTGGTTCAACCAATGGCAGGTAAGAGCAGGTGAACAGAAGGGCTGCAATATTTCTTTCTCTGACTCCCTCCCTGCTTGGCTTGGCTTTGGCAGCAGCTGCACTGTCCCCTATCTTCGACCAAAGCTCTTGTTGGACAGCCCCTCTTCCAGGTAACACTGTTCTCTCCCCTTGCCATGCAGGTCAAAAGTGACTAACAGGTTTCCCTTGTTGTGATTCCCTAAATACAGACCGTTTTTCTGTAAATAATTTGTTAAGGATTTTGAGTTCCATTGGTCCTGTCTTCTTCTGGAACTGTGATTGACATATCAGTCTTTCTAGGTGAAGAAAACAATATGCAGGGACGCCAAAAGCTGGAATATGCTTGGGCAAACACAGATGGATCAAAGAAAAGAGTTAAGTGAGAAAGCGTACCATGTAAGTTAAGTTTGGAGAGAATGGTAGAGGTCAGGTGGAGAAAGACATCAATTACCAAGATATTTGGAGTCCTCCTCTGACAAGGGAAGTCGTGGAAGCTTTTTGGGTAAAGAAGGCAAATGAGAAAATAATGGCTGAATGTGGACTAGAATAAAGAAACGGGAATGACAGCAAGAGAAATTTTTGGGAAGCTATGACAAAAATCTCAGGATTCTCATTGAGAAAGTGTCTTGGTCTGTCACGTAAGCAGCATGCTTCAGAACTTACTGCTCCAGGCTTGAGTCTTAAAGGCTGCAATGTGTGTGTTGGTTTGAACTCCCAATACCCATATAGTTAGGAAATAATTGTTGGCTTCTTTTGGGCGACTATGTGAGTTAGAGATCCCCTTAGCAGCTGGTAACATACCTTTGCACAGAAAAGTACTAAACAAATGACTGAGAACTTTGCAACAAGGAACATTTTAAAGAGAACGTGTTTCTACCTTAGAGATGTTTTGAATTAACAATCCAATATTACATTTCTTACAGATGTTGGAATAGCATCTGCATTTCCCAGATGGGTTTCTGATGGCTGAAGCTGTGCCCCATCGTTAGGTGGAGTTCTGAGAATCCTAAAATTTGGACAATACCAGTGGTGAAGCCATAAGGTTGTTGGGTTTTCTGTGCACATAATTCTTTGGAGAGTATGGGATCTTTCAGGGCTTTCCTAATAGAGGCTAATTTGAAGTCCCACAAAAGATAATATAGAGCAAAATCTCTGAGTGATAGTTTTGGCTCTTCTTTCTCTTTTGTATATATACTTGCCTTTGATATTGCATAGTTGCCTTGGATAATAAATAAGATACATAAGGATGCTAAGGAGATAGTTTCTTAACCTTTGTGCTGTGTTAGTCCATTTTCTGCTGCTATAAAGGGGTACCACAGACTGGTTAATTTATAAAGAAAAAAAATTGATCTCTCAGTTTAGGAGGCTGGAAAGTCTTAGATTGAGGGGCTGCATCTGGTGAGGGCCTTCTTGCTGCATCATAACATAGCAGAAGGCATTACAAGGTGAGAGAGAGTACCAGTTTAGGTTTCTCTTCCTCTTCTTATAAAGCCACTAATCCTATCCTGAGAACCTCACCCTTGTGATGTCATCTAACTCTAATTAGCTCCACCTCCCAGTATCATCAATATCATCACCCAATATCATCAACATATGAATTTGGAGATTAAGTTACCAATGCATGAACTTTAGGGGACACATTTAAACAAAAGCACATTTTGGGTTGAATACTTCTTCATCATAGGAGAAAGAGGTGTCCTGTATATTGTGTGATGTTTGGCAGCATCCTTGGCCTCTGCTTTCTAGATATCAGTAGCATTGCATCCTTGTCCTCTTCCCCATCAGTTGTGACAACTAAAAATGTTTCCAGAAATTGTCAGATATTCCCTAGTGACAAAATCATACCTAATTGAGAAGCACTGTTAAGATAAAGTAATAATAAAAGTGCTCTCTTTGGCAATTATAAACGATTCTTTCCAAGTGATCAGTGATGCACATTTGCAAGAAACTGATAGAGCTAAGAGCTTTGGTGTGATACAAATGGAGTCAAGGAAAATTAATTTACCCATGCCCTGAGCCACATCAGTATGATGCTATCCCTGCCTAATCAATCAACTAAAGACAATAGAAAGCAATATATTTCTAGCTATGCAGTATAGCTTCAGCTTTGTTAGTTGGACAATCTCTGGCTGTTTCACTCTAGCTTGGAACTTTCTTGTTGGCATCATCTTAGAGACTACTACATTTCCTTGTTGCTGTTTTCTTGTATAGTCTTAGACATTTAGAGCAGGAAAAAGAATCTAGACTTCTTTATCCTTATATGGTTTTAAAGATTCTTTAGTAACTAGAAATGTTTAGAAACTTCTAGATAATGTTTATCAACAGCCCATTGTTTTGTCCCATTTGTAGGTCACCAAATAATTAGTGGGCTATAGTCAATATTTGTCTAAAAATAAGACAATATAAAATGGAAAACATTAGATTGTATTACACAAAGTATGGGTAAATACTAAATTGAGAACTATGGTTTTAGTTATGTAGGTGTGGATGTGTTTGTGTGTTAGGTTGTGATTTCTTATGAGTGACAGATTAATATAGAAAATATTCCTCTATATGGATAAAAAAAGGAAAGTTATGATTATTCACTATCAACAAATTGTTTGGTTTTGAACCACTGGGTAGAATAACCTTTGATTTCATCTATAATTCAACTGCTATTTTTTTAGTATATTTCAAAGTAAAATGATGAAACATCTGATGATTGCATATTTGCATATTAAAAACATGTCATGAGGTAAAGATTATGAGAATATAACATATGACTTCAAAAATTAAGAAATGCAAATTTCAAAGACTGGCTATGATGGCAATGAATATTTGCAAGGATTGGTTGACAAATGTGTGGAACACATATCTCTGTATAACATCAAAGATCTCTGAAGACTGAGGTTACCTGTGAAACCTGCATGAGGAAGAAGGATGAAGCTGTGCCTGGTTCCATAACTAAAGAAGATATGGGGGTCTAGGTGGCAGGAGGAGTGAGGTGGGCAGTCCAGGCTGGTGGTAAAATGTGGTGAGAGACAATAAGTGGACTATTTTGCTAAATAATTTTTTCTAGGTAGTTTAAGATAAGCTACAAAGATGTATGGGAGCCAAATTTGAAAGGTCTCAAATGAAAGTCCAAGGGGTTTTGGATTTATTCTTAATCCAGGTGAAATCATGGAAGGCTGTGGAGCAAGAAATTCCAAAGATAAGCAGGATATTTTATTCATTCATTCACTCAACAGTGTGTCAAACATCGTTTTATTATTATCATTATTATTTATTATAATTTTGGAAATAATATTTTATAAATATTATAATATAAATAATATATTATTTATTATAATATATTATATTTTAGGTTCTGGGGTACATGTGCAGATCATGCAGGATTGCTGCATAGGTACACACATGGCAATGCGGTTTGCTGCCTCCATCCCCCCGTCACCTACATCTGGCATTTCTCCCCATGTTAGCCCTTCCCGACCTCCCCACCCCCACACTGTCCCTCCCTTGGCCCCCCACCAACATCCTCAGTGTGTGAGGCTCCCCACTCTGTGTCCATGTGTTCTCATTGTTCAACACCCGCTTACGAGTGAGAACATGTGGTGTTTGATTTTCTGCTTTTGTGTCAGTTTGCTGAGAATGATAGTTTCCAGTTTCATCCATGTCCTTACAAGGGACACAAACTCGTCATTTTTTATGGCTGCATAGTATTCCATGGTGTATATGTGCCACACTTTCTTTCTCCAGTCTATCGTCGATGGGCATTTGGGTTGGTTCCGGGTCTTTGCTATTGTAAACAGTGCTACAATAAACACACGTGTGCATGTGTCTTTATAATAGAATGATTTATAATCCTTTGGGTATATACCCAGAAATGGGATTGCTGGGTCAAATGGAATTTCTATTTCTAGGTCCTTGAGGAAGTACTGCAACTGTCTTCCACAATGGTTTAACTAGTTTACACTCCCACCAACAGGGTAAAATTGTTCCTATTTCTCCACATCCTCTCCAGCATCTGTTGTCTCCAGATTTTTTAATGATCACCATTCTAACTGGTGTGAGGTGGTATCTTAATGTGGTTTTGACTTGCATTTCTCTAACAGATGATGAGCATTTTTTCATGTTTGTTGGCCTCATATATGTCTTCTTTTGAAAAGTGTCTGTTCATAGCCTTCTCCCACTTTTGGATGGGTTTATTTGTTTTTTTCTTGTAAATCTGTGTTAGTTCTTTGTAGATTCCTGGATATTAGCCCTTTGTTGGATGCATAGATTGCAAAAATTTTTTCCCATTCTGTTGGCTGCCAGTTTACTCTAATGATTGTTTGTTTTGCTGTGTAGAAGCTCTGGAGTTTAACTAGATCCCATTGTCTATTTTGGCTTTTTTTGCCAATGCTTTTGGTGTTTTAGTCATGAAGTCCTTGCCTATGTCAATGTCCTGAATGGTTTTGCCTAGGTTTTCTTCTAGGGTTTTTATGGTGTTAGGTCTTATGTTTGTCTTTAATCCATCTGGAGTTATATTTAGTGTAAGGTGTCAGGAAGGGGTCCAGTTTCTGCTTTCTGTACATGGCTAGCCAGTTTCACCAACATCATTTATTAAACAGGGAATGCTTTCCCCATTGTTTGGTTTTGTCAGGTTTGTCAAAGATCAGATGGTTGTAGATGTGTGGCATTGCCTCTAAGGCCTCTGTTCTGTTCATTGTTCTAGATCTCTGTTTTGGTACCAGTACCATGCTGTTTTGATTACTGTAGCTTTGTAGTATAGTTTAAAATCAGTTTGTGTGATGCCTCTGGCTTTGTTCTTTTTGCTTAGAATTGTCTTGGCTATGCAGGCTCTCTTTTGGTTCCATATGAAGTTTAAGGTGTTTTTTTCCAGTTCTGTGAAGAAGGTCATTGGTAGCTTGATGGGGATAGCATTGACTCCATAAATTACTTTGGGCAGTATGGCCATTTTCACAATATTGATTTTTCCTAACCACGAGCATGGAATGTTTCTCCATCTGTTTGTGTCCTCTCTTATTTCCTTGATCAGTGATTTGTAGTTCTCCTTGAAGAGGTGCTTTATATCTTTGGTAGTTTTATTCCTAGGTATTTTATTCTCTCTGTAGCAATTGTGAATGGGAGTTTGCTCACGATTGGGCTCTCTGTTAGTCTGTTATTGGTATATAGAATTACTGGTGATTTTTGCACATTGAATTTGTATCCTGAGATTTTGCTGAAGTTGCTTATCACTTTAAGGAGATTTTGGGCTGAGATGTTAGGGTCTTCTAAATATACAATCATGTCATCTGCAAATAGAGACAATTTGACTTTCTCTTTTCCTAATTGAATACCCTTTATTTATTTTTTTTCTTGCCTAATTGCTCTGGCTAGAACTTCCAATACTATATTGAATAGGAGTGGTGAGAGAGGGCATCCTTGCCTAGTGCCAGATTTCAAAGGGAATGCTTCCAGTTTTTGCCCATTCAGGATATTGGCTATAAGTTTGTCGTAAATAGCTTTTACTGTTTTGAGGTATGTTCCTTCAATACCTACTTTATTGAGAATTTTTAGCACAAAGGGCCGTTGAACCTTGTTGAAGGCCTTCTCTGCATCTATTATGCTAATCATGTGGTTTTTGTCTTTGGTTCTCTTTATGTGGTGGATTACATTTATAGACTTGCCTATGTTGAACCAGCCTTGCATCCCCGGAATGAAGCCTATTTGATTGTGATGGATACACTTTTTGATGTGCTATTGCAATCGGTTTGCCAGTATTTTATTCAAGATTTTTGCATCTATGTTCATCATGGACATTAACCAGAAGTTTTCTTTTTTTGTTGAGTCTGTGCTGGGTTTTGGTACCAGGATGATGTTGTTTTCATAAAATGATTTGGGAAGGATTCCTTCTTTTTGTGTTGTTTGGAATAGTTTCAGAAGGAGTGGTACCAGCTCCTCTTTGTATGTCTGGTAGAATTCAGCTGTGAACCCATCTGGACCTGAACTTTTTTTAGTTGTTAGGCTATTAATTTCTGCCTCAACTTCAGCCCTTGTTATTGGTCTGTTCAAGGTTTCAACCTCTTCCTAGTTTAGGTTTGGGAGGGTGCAAGTGTTCAGGAATTTATCCATTTCTTCCAGGTTTACTGGTTTATGTGCATAGAGCTGTTTGCAGTAATCTCTGATTGTAGTTTGTATTTCTGTGGAGTCAGTGGTGATATCCCCTTTAACATTTTTTATTGCATCTATTTGATTCTTCTCTCTTTTCTTTTTTATTAATCTGGCTAGCAGTCTATTTTGTTGATCTTTTCAAAAGCCCAGCTCCTAGATTTATTGGTTTTTTTTTAAGGATTTTTTGTGTCTCTATCTCCTTCAGTTCTGCTCTCATCTTAGTTATTTCTTGTCTTCTGTTAGGTTTTGAGTTTTTTTGATCTTGCTCCTCTAGCTCTTTCAATTTTGACGATAGGGTGTCGATTTTAGATCTTTCCTTGATTCTCTGGTGGGATTTATTGCTATAAATTTCCCTCTAGACACTGCTTTAAATGTGTCCCAGCGATTCTGATACCTTGTGTCTTTGTTCTCATTGGTTTCGAAGAACATCTTTATTTCTGTCTTCATTTCATTGTTTATCCAGTTGACATTCAGGAGCCAGTTGTTCAGTTTCCATGAAGTTGTGCAGTTCTGAGTTAGTTTCTTAGTTCTCAGTTCTAATTTGATTGCACAGTGGTCTGAAAGACTGTTATGATTTCCGTTCTTTTGCATTTGCTGAGGAGTGATTTACTTCCAATTATGTGGTCAATTTTAGAGTAGGTGTGATGTGGTCCTGAGCAGAATGTATATTCTGTGGATTTGGGATGGAGAGCTCAGTAGATGTCTATTAGGAACGCTTGGTCCAGATATGAGTTCAAGTCCTGGATATCCTTGCTAATTTCTGTCTCGTTGATCTGTCTAATATTGACAGTGAAGTGTTAAACTCTCCCACTATTATTGTGTGGGAGTCTGTCTCTTTGTAGGTCATTAAGAACTTGCTTTATGTATCTGGATGATCCTGTATTGGGTGTGTATATATTTAGGATCGTTAGTTCTTCTTGTTGCATTGATCCTTTTACCATTATGTAATGCCCTTCTTTGTCTCTTTTGATCTTTGTTGGTTTAAAGTCCATTTTATCAGAGACTAGGATTGCAACTCCTGCTTTTTTTTGCTCTCCATTTGCTTGATAAATCTTCCTTTCTCCCTTTAATTTTAGCCTATCTGGGTCCTTGCACATGAGATGGATTTCCTGAATACAGCACACCGATGGGTTTTGACTTTTTATCCAATTTGCCAGTCTGTGTCTTTTGATTGGGACATTTAGTCCATTTAGATTTAAGTTTAATATTGTTATGTGTAAATTTGATCCTGCCACTTTGATGCTAGCTGGATGTTTTGTCCAGTCATTGACACATTTTCTTCATTGTGTCGATGGTCTTTACCATTTGGTATGTTTTTGGAGTGGCTGGTACTGGTTGTTCCTTTCCTTGTTTAGTGCTACTTTCAGGAGCTCTTGTAAGGCAGGCCTGGTGGTGACAAACTCTCTCAGCAATTGCTTGTCCATAAAGGATTTTATTTCTTCTTCGTTTATGAAGCTTAGTTTGACTGGATATGAAATTCTAGGTTGAAAGTTCTTTTCTTTAAGGATATTGAATATTGGCCCCCACTCTCTTCTGGCTTATAGGGTTTCTGCTGAGTGATCTACTGTGAGTCTGATGGGCTTCCCTTTGTGGGTAACGCGACCTTTCTCTCTTGCTGCCCTTAGCATTTTTTCCTTCATTTCAACCCTGATGAGTCTGACAATTATGTGCTTTGGGGTTGCTCTTCTTGAGGAATATCTTTGTGGTCTTCTCTGTATTTCCTGGACTTGAATCTTGGCCTGCCTTGCTAGGTTGGGGAAGTTCTCCTGGATAGCTCTGAAAGGGAGGGGGCTGAGACAGGGAGTTCCAGTTGCCAGTCGAAACAGCCACCCAGACTTGTGTGAGTTTCTGTGCACTGACCCAGCATCAGCTGAAACCGCTGTGCTGAAAACTCATGGTATGTTTCAGCCCAGGAATCTCCTGGTTTGTGGGCAGTGAAAACTTGTTTGGAAATGTGGTGAGCAGTCACCCTCTGCGCTGTTCTCACTGGGAACTGCACTCCGGAGCTGTTCTTATTCAGCCATTTTGGACCTAAAAAAAAATTCAAACACCTTTTACGTAACAGTGAAGGAGCAGGTGAGGCCAAAAGATATATAATATCTTCTGCTTTCTCAGTTTTCTTGAAGTCCAGAAGGAGAAGCCTACACACATATAGCCTCTGGAGTAATATAAAAAATAACAACAAAACAAAACAAAATGGCTACAAGTAATCTGGAGAGAAAGAGATTGATTTTGCCTAATACTTAAAGCATTTTTATTTGTATATATGGGCACGGACTTCATGAGCTAAGCCACAGAGGTGGGAAAGAGGAGCTGGTAATTAATCCAGTTGGACTGGGGCATATGCATATGAAAAGGAATGGTGGAGGGTAAGACTGGTGAGGCTGGTTGGGACCCCAAGAATGAGGGCCTTGAACACCATTTGGTGTGTGTCGTTCTTTTGGCAGGCAGGGGCACCTGCCAAGATTGTCAACCTGGAGACATGCCATGAGAGGTCTGCTTTAATGTGAGCAGTCTGGGGATCATGTGTGGAATGACTTATAGCAGGAAAGACCGAATGACTTGGCATTGAACTAGGAAGTTTTATATCACCCCATTCCTCATCATCCCATGAAATCTAGGGTGAGCCACGCTTTTTGTGTATATGGGATTGTGGGGGCCAGGCAAGTGCTGGCTAGTGTCAGTGAGTTAATAAGGAGTAACAAATGATGTTGTTCACTAAGTGTATTGTTCATTGAGTAAAAGTCAAATAAAAATAATAAAAGGGTTTTTTGCTCCAACTTATTTTTTGACCAAGTTTTAAATTTGTTTGAACATTGGAAAAAACAATAAAATGGCAATATTCAAACAGCTTTTAAAACGCAACATCAAGTCTCCACTTTATTTCTAGGGCTCAGAGCCCTGGAAAGCACTTGTACGGTACTAGATTTCTGGAGTCTTTGTATTTCCTTCTCTCTGTGGATCAATAAATTAAGTAACACGTCAATACCGAGATAGCAGATGAACATCTGTCAGGGAGAACTGGTCCTGGGGGCTTTGTGCTCTGGTATGGAAAGTGTTTGATCTCGGTGTGCCGTCATAAAAGATGGAAGAGAGTTTATTATCTTTTATGATCCCGACTTACTAACAATACCTGACAGGGTGATTGTGCCTTAGCCTCTAGGTGGAACTTGGGATGTTCACTTTGGTTTGTCCCTGTATGAGGCACAGAACTTGCTGGTGAAACATCAAAACAAGCTATAATATGCCTCTGGTGATGGGATTCAGAACAGCTGCAGGGCTTTCTCCTGTAGGAGGTGGCAGGAAGAAGAAAAATGAAAGTAGAGCAATCAATCTGTATAGCATTCTATATATTAATAATGTTTGCCAGCTCCAGACATTGTTGAATCAATGCCGGATGCAGGAGTTTACAATGGTTTGTAATAGTAGTTATGCCTTGTGGAAACAGCCTGAACTCATGGCGTAGGGAAGTGGGGAGGGTCCAGAAGTATCCACAGTGTTATGTCCTTTTGTGTCCGGGCAGTAAAGGGTGCTAGAGACTGACTAAAATGACATAAAAAAGATTATGTCTCAAACTCAGAAAACTAATTCTTGAAATTTTGTTACAATAACCTATTCCAAGAGAAGCTGTGCAGCCTACTGTTTTCCTTCCTCTTGTCTCTCTCAGCCTCTTTTTCTCGGATGTCTTCTGTGAAATCTGAAGAGTGAGTCTCCTCTGAGACCAGCAGAGGAGAGGCATGGTGCAACCACCAGGGGCAGCCCATCAGACTGAGCCCACAGGCTGCTGTGAGCCACTGAGGCCCTAAAGAAAAACTTTAATTTCATGGAATTCGGGGGTTAGAGAGGATTGCAAATGGGAACACTCACTGAACTCAGACATTTGCAAAACAATAAAAGTTCAAACAGAAGTCATCTAATGCCACCGAATAATGTTATTTGGTTTAAGCTTAGATGGCAGAAGTATAGAGGATTTTCCTTTTGGGAAGGTTATTTGATGGAAGGCAATCCTGCGCCTCCTAGATCTTCCTGCTAGCATGGAAAGTAGAATGTAGCCTAGATGGGACTGCTGTGAGAGAGGCATCTCAGCTTTCACCAAAAGACTGTGGTTTAACAAAACAGGACGGATTTCTTTTGATGCAGTCAGCTGTCATTGGCCAGCTTTTTCAGCCCCCTAGGTCTAGGAGTGCGCCCTAGTGTATGCTGACAGCAACAATAATGAAAATCAAAATCAAATTAACTCTTTAAACAAAGACCCAAACTCCAACACAAACTTCAATCCTTTTATTTTTTCCATGTCTTTCCCCTGCCCCCACTCTTCATTATATTTTGGCATCATTTAAACCCTGAATCTGTGGGAAGGTTGCCCTGCAAGACGACGGTGTGCACACACGTGCATCTAACAAGCTGAGAACCAAAGCAGAGGTGGCAATTTGCTCATAAACCAGATAATTAAGGATGTGCCAAATTACCTGTGGGGAACCCAGGATTTATCAGTGGTTTTTATTTACTGTTTAATAGTATAGTATGTTACATAAACCTTTAAGTAAAACAATTTGATTATAAAAATAGCCTTTTCAAAGTCACAGCACCTCCCCTGCAGGGTTCTAAAATCAGTGGAAAACGGGCAGCATCAATAAACACGGTGACTTCTGTCAATAAATGTTCTGCCCACCCGGGCATTTGTTAACCAAGACTTGTATAAGGGCAAAGTGTAAATATGAAAATGTATCTCAGTTCTCCTTCTTCCATTATTAGAATTGTAGAAATGTAGATGTCTTTAAGCATGCAACTGAAAACTTCTTTCCTTCAATGAGTCTAGCTCAAGAATAGTCCTTTCTACTCCTTTTTGTTTTTGTATTTTTTAAGGTTGATTTTTGCTAATGGGACCAGAACAGTGGTTCTGAAGCTTGGCTGCATATTAGAACCATCTGGAGAGGTTTAGAAATTACTGGTGACTGGGTTCCAACAACAGAAATTTTGGTCTAATTGCCCTAGAATTAGAAAAATTCCCCAACTTTAATGTGCATAGGGATGACTTAGGATTTGTTGCAAAACCTAATCAATAGGAGTGCATATTGGGGACTGGAGTTGGTGAGTGTGCAGGTTGAGATCCTGCATTTTTGACAAGCTTCTGGGTTAAGCTGCTGCTGTTGTTGCTGCTGTCATTTCAAGTAGTGAGTGTCTGGAGGAAGCATTTTGGGTATGGATTTTTTTTCTGAAACAATCTTTAACTTGTGAAGCCAATATGGAAGGGAGAAAAAACGTATAGTGGAAGGCCCTTTCCACCATCACATAAGTCTTTCATGTGTGGAATTTCTTAACACATTGGCCTAGAACCTTTCACTACTTCCAGTGTAGATAAATCCTATCAAAAGTGAAGATTTTCCTAAAACAAAAATCTGATCTCAAACGCACCATGCTGAATGATGGTTTATGCTGGCTAGGGTGTTTCTAGGTATGGCTGGAGGCAGGAAAGGGAGAGAAAGCACGTGTTCTAACCTTGATTGAGCACTCTCTGCCAAGCGCTAGCCGAATTCTTTGCACTCACTGTGCCATTCAGTCTGGGAGGTGAAGTGATCACTCCCTTTTCACAAATGAGGAATGCAGAGCTAAACAGGAAAAGGCACTCGACCAAGATCATGGAATTAACTCTTGGAGGAATCACATTTGATTGTTCCTATTTATGTTTTCAGAGGGCTAATGGTTCTCCTGCCCCCAACATATTCCTGTCCCTCTCTGTGAGCCTGTTTTTCCCTGTTTGGATGACCTGGTTTTCTCTTCTTTATCAATACTATAAAGTTGTTTCTTTTGCTGGGTTACAGCTACTCCGATAAACCAATTTATGTTCACATATTATGGGTTTGTGGGCTACTATCATTGTCTTGTGACATAATTATTAAGTGTTTCTCTTTTATCTTCATTCTAAAATGATAAAGTTGTTCTGATTGAGTTTCACTGTCTGCCTTGCAGCTCTTAAGTGATGCCAAAGTAACCAGTCAGTTCATTAAGAAAAACAATTCTGTCAAGCGATGTATTTGAGGTCTTGTGGAACAAGCAGCTGTTTGACTGACAATATTATTTTCTTTCCCCTGGTTTGGTTGGCATATGATGGACCCAACCACAGAATCTTAAGTATTTATTTTTAAAAATTTACCACTGAAAGGCATCCAATCTGGGCGGCTTTCAACGTGTACACAGTAACACCATTCATCACAGCTGGCTCCAAGGAGGACACAGCACTGTGGAGTTTCAGAGACTGAAGTCTCACGCAGGCCCTCCCACTCCTTAGCCTGACCCTACACCTCCCCCTGCTACATCCTTCTGGTCCCCAGAGCTCTCTTGGGAACAAGATGGAGACTTTTCTTTTTCTCTACAGAGCCTTTCCAAAGCTTGGGGCACCTACTGTGCAGGGTATCTGTGTTAGGGAGAGGACCCCCGATCTGATAGACTCAGGAAACAGGTAGCAGGGACTTCGGCTGCCACTCTCCACCCAAAGCTGCCTCTTCCAGCAGCTGCAACTGCTAAAACAATTTTGTTCTTTTGTTTTCCTCACTTAAAGAAAGGCCTTCAACCAAACTGTCGCCTCTGACCTTGTTTTATATTTCCAGTGTGCATTTTATTAACTCCTTTTTCATATGGTACATGTGGAGCCTGCCACCAGATGAGAAGGAGGCACATTTCACAATTGTGATGGAAACAGCAGCTCCCTAGGAACAACTTTTGTAACAAATATATCTTTTGTGTCCATCTGAGTTTCACTTGGGTAAATGAACTTGACCGATAGGTGATTAAAAACGCATTGAAATTGTGCAAATCACTTTATTAAAAAACAAATACAAATAAACCTACCACTAAACATGCATCTGCAGCCTTCTTAGAAGTTATTTTTACCGGTAGATAATTGAAGAGAACTGAATGGGTATACTCTGTTGTCATAGTCATGGTGGAACTTTTAACTCTTATTCTTCAACTTGGCAATTGACTGAATTGGGAAGAAATTACAGTACTGTATAGCCTTAAAAAACTGATCCAAATAAAAATCCATCTTGCATACACTTTCATTGATTTCGAACAGCCCTGTTCTTTACAGAACAACAGCCGGGAAAATCATTTCTGTCTATGGAGGAATGATATACTGCCATAAAAAAAAAGAAAAAAAAAGAGCCACCCCCCTCCCCACTTTCTTCCCCTAGGACTGTGTGCCTGTGTGCAGGGGTGTCTACCTAATTGGCCACAAGAGGGAATTAAACTAAATAAAATCACTATCCACGGGGGGCCTCTAAATATGCGTTTTTAATTTGAAAATTTTTGTGGGTTATAGTGTAATTCAAGCTTTTCAAGGTTTATTAGTGCATAGTTGTTCGCAGGGCTCACAGAGCTCAAGACTCCAAGTCTGATACGCTTGCTGCTGCTAACACAGAAAGCCAAGTGCCTTTCATCTGCCGAACGCATAAAGTGACACAACCCCTTAAAAAAAAACTCCCTCAAATAAAATGCATATTAATAAAAGTGACTGAAGGGAGTTGAAGTTGGTAATTTGTGCTGCTGACTTGACACGGTGTTCATCATTGCCTGTCTGAGGAGCTGTGACAATGCACTACCTTGGCGGAGAACGCACAGCGCTGACGATAAAGACGTTGCTCTCAGATACGCGTAAATGCCGGTGACCTGACGCGTTTGCTGCGGTGAGCGTCAAAACACGCCGCTCTGCATAATTAATTGCTGCGAGAGGAAACGGACCAATGGCGCCTTCTGCTGTGAAACTGTTAATGGAGAACTTATGGGGAGAAAGTCAAGTCCTCCCATCCAAATTGGAATGTGAAAGAAATCTGTTGGAAGGTGATGACAGAAATGAAGTAAAACAGTTGTTTCCTGATCCGCGTGCCAGGTGTGTCACATACTGTGATAAATAAGATCTGCGTCTTACACTCCAGAAATTGGGGAATATTACAAGCGTTTATTATAGTGAGGTACAAAAAACGCACTTGAAATGCTTTGTTTCTCCTGGCACCAAACAGTGAGCAGTTATTGCACAATGCCTGGAGCTGCTAATTCCTTTGTTTAGGTTTAAGCCAACACAGCCTATTAAAAGCTTAAATTCAATTTTATTGTTAAGGTATTTATTAACTGATTATGAAAAGACATTAAGAAACTCATAATTAAACTACTAAGTTGTTCCTTACCTTGATTAATTCTCCCCTTTTCTTACACAATAGAAAATATCCTTGTGTTTTGAGGTAACTGTTCACTTCCTTGACATTATTTGCTTCAGCTCTCAGCTCTGAGCCAGCCAGAGGTTTAAATTAAAGATATCTGTGGAAGCCAGTGGGTTATGGTTACAAGCATTTCCCCATAGCTACAGTGTATGCAGTTCTTATGTTTAACTTTAAAACTATTGCCATGTTTCACCTGAGGAGGGAATGCGAATGATTCGTGGCAACAGTTTTGAAAGTGTCTTACTGATGTTTTTACTTGTTAAAAGCCTGTTGCCAAAATGTGTATGTGTGCTCACATACTCAAGCCAGGGTTTCACCAGGGTACCGACCACTGTCTTCTTCATGGAATGATCTTAGTCTTGCAAAAAGGATCATTTCACTGAAATTACTTTCTTTCTTATTTTTTTAAAGCTTTAAAGTATTTTAATGTACTGTAGTTTTATCTAAAAACTGCAAAAAAGAACAGAAGAAAAATTTTTTGAAAAATTATTGGAAATCCTGATTACATAATATAATCTGTTTGACTATATTAAATCTAAATTTATAAAATATATGTCTATAAATACAGTTCTTTGATAATGGAACTTATGTATTTAAACGGTTTACTGAGTTTGTCAATAGCAACGATTACTTCTTCAGTAAACTTCATTATCGCAATACCACCAGTAGTCAAAGACGGATTTAAAACTAAAAAAAAAAAAAGAATTGCAGTAACTTTGAAAATAAAAGATATTTAGTTACTGTTGAATTATATATTTTATTAAAATCTTCCATTTCAGCTCCATATCCCCCTGCTACTGTGCAGTCATTTAAAATTGGTTTGAAAGATGAGGAAGCCTAATTCTTAAAGGGGCCCCTTATGTATATTAAGGAAGTTAAACACAACACTTAAATTAGAATTGCTGGCATTATGACTCAAAAAATTATAAAATACCAACTACAGCTATGTTTCTCTTAAAGATATCAACTACGATTTTTATAGTTTATGCATATCATCACAAATTTGTAGACAGTACTCCAATTTTGAAGGAGATCTCAACTTCTTTAAAAAAATATATGTATAGGGTGAATTTGAGATAATTGAAAACTTCGTATTATTTAACTTTTTTACAGTGCTGAGTCACTGCTAATTTTACATTTCCAAAATTTAAAATTAATGGTCACTAAAACTAATGTCCTTACCCTGCACAGCAGACTCAGTTTAAAGTTTTCGAGACAAGAAGTTCCTGTTTGCCATTTAAAGTTGCCTTAGTTCATGAAAATATGACTTGAGAGACAAGTAACTATAAGCTTTTCTTTTCTAAGTTGTTTCTCATAATCAACAATATTAAAAACATAATATTTTAGATGATATTCTTTGTGCAGCATTCGTTTAGAAAAGCTTAAAATTATTTTATCGAAATTATTTTTGTTTGAATTAATCAATCATTTTCCTTTCATTCATTAAAAAACCTATAGAATTGGGATTTTGTAGTTACATGCATCTTGAAAATGCAACATTAGCCTGTTTATCTCTCAGTCTTTCAGTAAGGAAGGTTTCATTCATTCATTCAATCACTCCTTCCACAACTATTGGTTATTTGTAATGGGTACTTCCAGATCCTAGACTTACAATAGCAAAAACAGTTCTTGTCCTTGAAAATCTTGACTGAACTAAGATTTAGATGTAAAAAAAGTACTTGGGAGAAAATATGGCCTGATTACCTATTTTATTTCTTCAGACTTGGAGAGGGAATCCAGAAGAAAATAATCTACAAATAATTCAGATTTGGCTGTGGATAAAACCATCTACCCAATTTTTTAGTTTCTCATCCCATTAATTGGTCTCTGGGCCTCCCTTTTGTGTTTTTGTCTACTTTCCTTTCTCCGACTCTCATGCCACATGAATGACATCCAATGCATCTACAGCCCGCAAACCTTCTATGATTGTTCCTGAAGTCCAACCAGTGTTAAACCATAAGCCTCTCTGGGTCTAGATGGTTTGCTTTGGCCAGAAGAAAACATAATTCCCACAAAGGAGTGTATCTATTTCTGTGACCTCCCCTGCTGAGTCTGTGTTGTGTTCCATGCTTAAAGAAGGCTTTTGGACAAAATAGGCAGCTAAAGAACAGCTCCTACATCCCTTCAGAAAGGCCCCCCACCCCTGGCCCCGGGGTTTAAATGGGAAGAATGATGCAGCCATGAAAGAGCACCTCCCCCTCTTTGCCCCAAGCCAACGGAATTTGCCAGGCAAATATTATCCAGTGCCGGGCCTCAGCCAGCCTACCTCTCACTGCCTGAATCAAGGCCTGTTGGCAGCTACAAAAGTGAGGTGTCGCTGACTGACGCATAATTATGGCGGACAGAAAAATGTAGACGTGTTAGCAAAGTCAATATTATGAAGACCTCTGTCTTCCCAAATATTGTAAGTAAAAGATATTTCTAGGGTATAGCCAATTACATTCTCTGTTTTTACGACCAGTCACAAATGTATTTTTTATTAGCTGGTGTGTTCAATGTTTTGAATGCGTAGCCCTTATTTCAATCTCATTTTAGTTTGTGTTAAGTGCAAAAAGATATTTGCTGACTTGAAATAGTGAAGCTGCTCTCTTTTAACTGAACTTCAGGGCCTGTCACACTGAGAGTTTATTCCACAGCCTCTGCGACTCTTGCCTGTAAATTAATCTGTGAAGTGGTGTTTATTGCTGAATGGGGAGGTTAAGACAGCCTAATTATATGTTTGTGCAGGAGAAAACACCATGCCCCACGGTGAGCAATTATCCTGTCCCCTTCTTATAGTTTAATCTAGCTTCAGCTAAGAAGAATGAGGAGATAGCCTGTCTTCACCGCCAACTTAGCTACCACGCATTTTCAGTGTTAATTAGAAATTTTGTTCACTGGAAGAGTGGCTTCTTGGCATAACTCAGCCTTCAGCCAAGCAGAGGGCATCTGGTAAGGCAACTTGAGGTGTCTTTATGGATTAGATCTCTAATTCCACCCACGAGGCAACACGTGGGTGGGACTCTTGCCACACTCTAAACTTCATTTCATGGTGCCGTTTTCCTTTTTTATACATTTAAAGCAGTGAATGTTCTATATGGCAGGAGAGAGACTATTAGGATACTGGGGCTCTGTGTAGTGTTTTTTTTTTTTTTTTTTTTTGGAAATAAAAATCTTGCTTTTCCTAAGGGATTTTTTCTTATGTTAAGAAGGATGTAGGGAATAAAAACCAGAACAAGATCAACAGGTCAATGTCTTTAAAGTTGGTCATAAAATATATCACAACAAAGAGTCCGTAGGGTAGGAATTGCATGCTGAAATACCTCTGTCTTTGTTCTTGGACACTTCTCTGTCACAAGGGCAGAATACTTCTGTTTCTCTTCAAAAGCATTTGGCTCATATTTTTCATACACAGGCACATACTGAAGTCTTACAATGCATAGGTTCAATTTCCTCTTAGGAAAATAAAAGATGCCCTTCATGTCTTCTGGCACTCAGCTAGAAATTCTCATTGTCATTGAAATGAGCTGAGGGAAGAACTAGTTCTCTAGGAAACAGCATCTCAGTCTGGTCTAATCTGCCTAATGTGATGGGTTGCCTCTAAGGAAATGGACTTCTCGTTATTAGCAAATTTCCATCCTATCACTCAGTTTCCCTTCTCTTTATCTCATTTCTATGAGTTTTGTTTCTACAATGAATAACATATCTCTCCCCACCCCGTTCTTGCTCTCAACTTTCTTTGCTTCTTAAAACGTAAGCAAGATCCCCTTTCTCCATTGGCTAATTCTTCTGGATTTCTATTAGCTTAATTTAGTTTCTGCCTTTCTTTTGTGGTGCAAATTATTCAAACACAGTGCTTGAGATACAGGCATAAAAATCTGGGAAAAGTATGGAGAGGCAATTTAATACTTTCCCACTTTGTTAAGAACCTAAAACCTTCCCACCATGTTGTAGAACAGCTAAACCCTTTAGGGAAATCTTTCGTAGGTATATTCCGCGTTTCTCTTCTTCTCTGCCTGTCAAGAGAAAGTGATTGGGGTGGGTGGAAGCTGGCAGAGCTATTTGTAGTTTCTTCATTATTTTAAGCTTCTTCAAAAAATATCCCCCAAACACTATATACTTATCACAGTGAAATCATATGAGGCTCCCTAAACACTCTCCTCCTATTCTATGAGATGCTAGCGACTTTTTTTTTTTTAAGCTGATAAGCACTGATCTTTTGGCTGGCCTATCAGATTGTAGGCTCATTTATTCAGCAGTTTTGCATCGAACACCTTTTATGTGCCAGGCTTTATTAACATAAATGACATGTGTCATGCTGCTGGCATCTTAGGCTTCTTCCTCCTCTGCTAGAGCACATTACTGTTTTTTGACTTTTGTTTTTTTCAGTTACCAATTGAATTACCAAATCTCTTTGAAACAAATAGTTTTAGTCTCATGAAGTGGTATTCTATTTTAACCTATCACTTGCTGGAGTGAGAAAGTGAAGTGTTGACTTTACATTGACTTCCCTAGGGGTGTGTTGATATTATTAAGGAATCTGATAAATGGTGATCTACTGGGTGCTGGGGTGGAGGGGCAGCTCTGTGACAGTATTCTCCAAAGAGGGCTGTGTAACACTTAAAGATTTGACTGCCTTTAACATACAGTCTGCTTTAATTTAGCTTTCTTTTTATTTCAGGGAGCCACAGAAAAATGACAGGAGAAACATTTTCAATGATAATCTATTTTCTAATCAACAAATTTGAAAGGGGCCCTTTTGAGCGTGAGAACTCAAAATTTAATCTGGCTTAAGAAAACACAATCTGTCTTTGAACTTGAGTTCAAATACACTGCACTATATCTTCTCTCTGAACGTCAGAGAGTTTAAATCCCTAAATTCAAGGTCACACAGCTGGTTAGTGGCAGACTGGGGCTAGATTTCGGGGTTTCTGAGTTTCACTTCAGCACTCAAGCTATGCATTCCACTAGGTGACCTTGCCTGTAGCCCAAGGCACCATCTGCCATGTTACTCACCATCTTCTAGCTTTGACTGTGCCCAACAGTCAATTCTCTTTAGAAAGTTTTCATCAGGATTGTCAAAACATTCTTCTTCAAGCCTATCTGAAAACATAGAAATAAACCTTGAAATAAAGTTTCATAGCTTGTTATATTAAATTCTTGCTTGACTTCCACAGCCTCATTGTTGCTTTAAATTACAGCTTTGCCAGCTTTTTGGGGTTAAGTCTGAATTAAAAGCTAGCAGACTCTATCATATAAAAATGTGCAGGTACTATGGTTGCATTTGAACTGAGGAGAGAGAGAGTGTACTTCTGCTGGAGAGGTCTATGAAACAAGAAGGCAGCAGCTTCAGGCCTTAAGAATTCCCAGGAAATCAGCCCTGGAAGAGGAGACTGCTTCCCTGAATGCTGGCCTGGTGACTGGAGGGAAGACTTAAAGCCTGGCTTTAAGAGGAAGTTAAGGAGGAAATAAGAGAAGCCACCACATGGACCTGGGCATTGCAGTGGAGAGACTCAAGTTCAAATACAGGTTGTTTTTCATACTACCTGTGTGGTCTAGAGGCAGTTTTCTAGTCTTTGTGAAAAGGCCAATACATGGCCAACATGTTTTAACACATGAAATAAAATAGCAAATGCAAGGGCAGTTTCAGTTTGTTTGTATGTGTGTGTGCATGTGTACCTACCCACATGCATGTATCTATAGCTATGTATGCACTGGATTGCTGTAGTATTGCACATTTCTTACTGTGGCTTGTGGTCAAAAAAAGAGTAAAAGCCTCTGGCCAGGCAACTACTGTACCCTTGGAATTTTCTGGATTGATACTTCTTTCCCCTCTGGGCTGTGCTAACAGCTTGGGTAATCTTTCTCTCAAGAGTAGCTAAGTTGGCAAGACCATCTTGCCTTTCCCAAATCTTAATTATTCTTCACAGCCAAAGATAAATGAGAGTCTGGCTTATATGAGGCATATGGAGAAAGTGCTGATTTGGGCTAGAAAGCAACATATGAGCTCATCTGCAAATCATAAAGTTGTGTCTGACAGCATTCCATAATAAAGTTGGGGGTGGTTTTTCTGTTGGTGACATGAGCCAAATGTGAGGTAAACTGAGGTACATAGGAATCAGCTGCAGCTAGAGGAGCTGTATATGTATGCATTTGGCACATGGTAAGTGTATTGCTGATAGATTCTTGCAGGAAATAGACTTTAAAAATACCAACACCGACAATAACTGGATTTTGTATTTGCAGGTGCAGTCTGTAAATTCAGAATGTGTTCTCTTTAGGCTGCAGACAGAACCTTCCTTGAAACAAAAATTCTACTCCTGAGTGTGGAGTAATCTAAGTCTAATGATGGCAACTGCTAGCTAGCTGAGCTCTTGGTGACAGAATTTCAACATCAAACTTAACTTCAGACTCAAAATTTCAGGGCAAATTTTGTCAATGACACCTTCTATGTCTCAACATCAAGTGGTAGGCAAGACTTTCCAATAATAACATCTCCTGCAAAAATATGGAAAGTAGGCCCCAGTCCCACTAGAACTTAAAAAGCCTCAAGAGGCCTTATATTATTCTGCTGTAATGAAGGTACATAATGGCTCCTAGGTCCCCTTCACACCCATTATCTCTACTCTCTACAAATTAGGTACATTATTGGGTTCTTGTTCATGCCTGGTGACTTGATCATGTCTTCAAAAAGCAACATAATGTAAAGGTTAGGCAATTAGACTTTGGCATTGGAGTGCATGAATTATATCACTTACTAATCATGTGGCTATGACAAGTTACTTACCTTCCCTAAGCTTCCGCTTCCTCACTTACATAATACAAATGGTAATAGTATTGTGTAATGAGTTTTTGTAAGGATTAAATAAAACTTCATAGAAAGTGCTTATTATAAGATTGTTAGTATTTTCCTTTTATGCTAAGTTTGGATCATGGAAATGTAAAATTATATATAATAATTATTTTTATAGTTTATTTTTTACTAGTTTGATATAAAGAGAAACAACAAAAAGTTTAAAAGTGGGAAGATAAAGCTAAAGTGTTGAGTTTTTTTAGTTTTCATTTTTCTTATTTGTTTATGCAGTCAGTGTTAAATTATCATTAGCTGAAAAAAATGGGTTATAAGATAGTGTTTGCAAGCTTTATGGCAAACTCAAATAAAAAGCCATACAGTGAATACACAAAATATTAAAAAGCAAGAAATTAAATAATACCACCAGAGAAAATCACCTTTACTAAAAAGAAGACAGGAAGGAGGGAAAGAAGGAAGAGAAGATAATAAACCAGAAAACAAATAACAAAATGACAGGAGTAAGTCCTTACTTATCAAAAANAAAAAAAAAAAAAAAAAAAAAAAAAAACCCAAAAAACACTGAATGTAAAGTGACTACTCTCCAGTCAAAAGACCGAGTGATGTAATGGATATAAAAACAAAACCCACCTATCTGTTGGCTACAAGAAACACTCTTCACCTATAGAGATACACATAGACTGAAAATAAAGGGATGGAAAAAGATATTCCATGCCAATGAAAACAAAAAAAGAGCAAGAGTAGCTATAATTATGTCAGATAAAATAGACTTCGAGACACAAACTGTGAGAAGAGACAAATAAGGTCAGGCCAATTTCAGCAAGAGGATTTAACAATTGTGAATTTGTATGGACCTAACACTGGAACAATCCAGTTATATACAGCAAATATTATTAGATTTGAAGAGAGAGATAGACTTCAAAGCAATAATAGCTGAAGACTTCAATAACCCACTTTCAGCATTGGACACATCTTCCAGCCAGAAAATCAACAAAGAAACATCAGATTTAATCTACACTTTAGAACAAAAGATTTAATAGGTATTTAAAGAACATTTCATTTAATGACTGTAGAGTACATACTCTTCTCAGCACATGGATTATCCTCAATGATACACCATACGTTACATAACAAATCTAAAAACATTTTTAAAAACTGAAATATATCAAGCATCCTCTCTGATCACAATGAAACAAAATGAGAAATCAATAACAAGAGGAATTTTGGAAATGATACAAATATGTGGAAATTAGACAATATGCTTCTGAATGATAAGTGTGTCAATAAAGAAATCAAGAAGTCAATAGAAAGTTTCCTTGAAACAAATGATAATGGAAACACAACATACCAAAACCTATGGGATGCAGTGTGACTAATACTAAGAGGGAAATTTATAGCTGTAAGTGAACATGTCAAAGAAGAAAAAAAAAACTTGAAATAAACAACCTGGCATCTTCAAGAACTAGAAAAGCGAGAGCAAACCAAACCCATAATTAGTAGAATAAAAGAAATAATAAAGATCAAAGCAGAAATAAATGAATTAAAAAAAATTCAAAATATCAATGAAATAAAAAGTTGGCTTTTTGAAAACATAAACAAAATTGGCAAACCTTTAGACAAACTAAGGAGAAAAGAGACAACACCCAAATAAATAAAATGAGAGATATAAAAGTAGACATTACAACTGATAATGCGAGAATTCAAAGAATTACTAGTAGCTACTATGAGCAACTGCAAGCCAATAAATTGAAAAATATAGAGGAAATAGATAAATTCCTAGACATATACAACCTACAAAGATTGAACCATGAAGAAACCCAAAACCTGAACAGACAAATAACATGTAATTATACTGAAGCTGTAATAAATCTTCCAGAAAAAAAAAAAATTGCCCAGGACCTGATGGCTGCACTGTTGAATTCTACCAAATATTTAAAGAACAGCTAATACCAGTACTCAAACTGTTCTGAAAAAATAGAGGAGGAGGGAATACTTCCAAACTCATTCTATGAGGCCAGTATTACCCTGATACTAAAACCAAACAAAGATGCATCAAAAAAAGAAAATTACAAGATAATATTTCTGATGAATGTTGGTGCAAAAATCAACAAAATACAAGCAAGCCAACTTCAATAACACATTAAAAAGATCTTTCATCATGACTGAGATTTATTCCAAGGATGCAAAGATGGTTCATCATATGCAAATAAATCAATGTTATATATTATGTCAACAGAATGAAGGATAAAAACCATATGATGATTTCAGTTGATTCTGAAAAAAACATTTGATGAAATTTAACATCCCTTCATTATAAAAATCTCTCAAAAAAACTAGGGATAGAAGGAATGTACCTCAAGATAATAAAAGCCATATGTGACAGACCAGAGCCAGTATCATACCAAATGGGGACAAATTGAAAGCCTTTCCTCTAAGGTTGAGAACATGACATAAATATATACTTTCACCACTGTTATTCAACATAGTACTGAAAAACCTAGCCAGAGCAATCAGACAAGAGACAGAAATAAAGGACATTTGAATTGAAATGAAAGAAGTCAAATTACCATTGTTTGCAAATGATATGATCTTATAATTGGAAAAATCTAAAGATTCCACAAGAAAACTTCTAGAACTGATAAACAAATTCAGGAAATTTTCGGGATACAAAATCAACATACAAAAATCAGTAGCATTTCTATGTGCCAAAGAACAGGCTGAAAAACAATTGAAAAAAAAATGGAATTTTATTTACAATAGCCAGAAATAAATACTTAGGAATTAACCAAAATGAATAATTGCTATAATGAAACTATAAACCACTGATAAAAGAAATTGAGGAAGTCACAACAAAATGGAAAGACAATTCATGTTCATGAATGGAAATAATTAATGTTAATATGCCTGTACTACTCAAAGGAACCTACAGATTCAATGCAGTCCCTATCAAAATGCCAATGACTTTCTTCACAGAAATAGAAAAATCAATCCTAAAACTTATGTGGAACCATAAAAATCCCAGAAGATTTTTGAGCAAAAAAATACAAAACTGGAAGAGTCACATTACTTCAAATTATACTACAGAGCTATAGTAACCAAAACAGCATGGTACTGGCATAAAAACAGACACATAGACCAATGGAACAGAATAGAGAACCCAGAAACAAATTGATACTTCTACAATGAATTCATTTTATTTTTTTATTTTTTGAGCATTGACAGGATGCTTTATTTTTGAGAAATTATAACTTTAAGACAAAAGGCATTTGCTATCTGTACTTTGAAATAGACTAACATGGTCTCTTTATCAGTATTAATAGAAATATTATTTTGAGAAAGGTTATTTTTTAAATTTCAATAAGTTTTTGTGGAAAAGGTGGTGTTTGGTTCCATGAATAAGTTATTTAGTAGTGATTTCTGAGATTTTGCTTCGTGTATCTCTTGAGCAGTGTACACTGTACCCAATTTGTAGTGTTTTATCTCTTACTCCCTCTCACTCTTTCCCCTAAATACCCAAAGTCCATTGTATGATTTTTTATGCCTTTGCATCCTCATAACTTAGCTCTTACTTATGAGTGAGAATAGACGATACTTAGTTTTCCAATCCTGAGTTACTTCACTTAGAATAATGGTCTCCAGCTTCACCTAGGTTGCAGCAAATGCCATTATTTCCTTCCTTTTTATGGCTGAGTAAATAGAACTGAGTAAACAGAACTGCCACACTGTTTTTCATAGTGATTGTACTAGTTTACATTCCCACCAGCAGTGTAAAAGTGTTCCCTGTTCACCACATCCATGCCAACATCTATTATTTTTTGACTATGGGCATTCTGGCAGGATTAAGGTGATAGCTCATTGTGGTGATGAACATTTTTTCATATATGTGTTGGCCATTTGTGTATCTTCTTTTGAGAATTGCCTATTCATGTTCTTAGCCTACTTTTTGGTGGGATTCTTTTCTTTTTTTTTTCCTGCTGATTTAAGTTTCTTGTAGATTCTGAATATTAGTCCTTTCTTGGATGCACAGTTTACAAATATTATCTTCTACTCTTTGGGGTGTTTGTTTAATCTGCTGATTATTTCTTTTCCTGTGCAGAAGATTTTTAGTTTAATTAAGTCTCATCTATTTATCTTTTTGTTGTTGTTGCATCTAGAATTTTTATGGTTTCAGGTCTTAGATTTAAGTCATTGATCCGTCTTGAGTTGATTTTGGTATACAGTGAAAGATAAGGATTCAGTTTCATTCTTCTACATGTGGCTTGCCAATTATCTCAGCATCTTTGTTGAATAGGGTATCCTTTCTCTACTTTATATTTTGGTGTGATTATTGAAGATGAGTTGGTTGTAAGTATTAGGGTTTGTTTCTGGGTTCTCTATTTTGTTCCATAGGCCTATGTGCCTATTTTTATACCAGTACCATGCTGTTTTGATGGTTATCACCTTATAGTATAGTTTGAATTTAGATAATATGATGCCTCCAGATTTATTCCTTTTGCTTATTTTTGCTTTTTCTACATGGGCTCTTTTTTTGGTTCCATATGAATTTTATAATTGTTTTTTCTAGTTCTATGAAGAATGATGGTGATATTTTAATGGAAATGGCATTTAATTTTTAGATTGCTTTTGTCAGTATGGTCATTTTTACAATATTGATTCTACCCATCTATGAGCATAGGATGTGTTTTCATTTGTTGGTTGGTATACGATTTCTTTCAGCAGTGTTTCGTAGTTTTCCTTGTAGAGGTCTTTCACTTCCTTGTTAGGAATATTCTTGGGTATTTTGTTTTATTTTTCAGCTGTTGTTAAAGGGGCTGAGTTCTTGATTTTATTCTCAGCTTGGTCATGATTTGTGTATAGCAAAGCTACTGATTTGTATACAACAATTTGTATCCTGAAACTTTGCTGAATTAATTTATCAGTTCTTGGGACTTTCTATGAATCTTTAGTGTTTTTGAGGTATACAATCATATCATTACCAAACAGTGACAGTTTGACTTCCGCTTTACCAATTTAGGTGCCCTTTATTTTTTTCTCTTGTCTGATTGCTCCAGCTAGGATTTCTAGTACTGTGTTGAGTAGAAGTAGTGAAAGTGGGCATCATTGTCTTTTCCAGTTTTCAGGGAAATGCTTTCTACTTTTTCCATTTCAGTATAATGTTTGCTGTGTATTTGTCATAGATAGCTTTCATTAGCTTAAGATGTCATTTCTATGCCGATTTTGTTGAGGGCTTTAATCATAAAGGGATCCTGGATTTTGTAATGCTTTTTCTGTATTCATTGACATGATCATGTGATTTTTGTTTTAAATTCTGTTTATGTGGTGTATTGCATTTATTGACTTGCCTGTGTTAAACCATCCTGCATCCCTGGTAAGAAACATCTGATAATGGTGGATTATCTGTATGGTATACTGTGGTATTCAGTTTGCTACTATTTTGTTGAGGATTTTTGCATCTATGTTGATCAGAGATATTGGCCTGTAGTTTTCTTTTTTGGTTATGTCCTTTCCTGATTTTAGTATCAGGGTAATAGTGGCTTCATAGGATAAATTACAGATGATTTCCTTTTACTCTATCTTGTGTAATAGTGTCAATAGCATTGGTACAAATTCTTTGAATGTATTCTAGAATTTAGCTGTGGTTCTGTTTGGTCCTGTTTTTGGTTTTTGTTTTCAAATTATTATTTCAATCCTGCTGCTTGTTATTGATCTGTTCAGAGTTTCTATTTCTTCCTGGTTCAATCTCGGAGGGTAGTATCTTTCTAGGAATGTATCCATCTCCTCCAGGTTTTCTAGCTTATGCATGTAAAGGCATTCATAGTAGCCTTGAATGATATTTTGTATTTCTTTGGTATCAGTTGTATTATTTCCCATTTTATTTCTGATTGAGCTTATTTACATCTCTTCTTTTCTTGGTTAATATTGCTAAGGGTCTATCAATTTTATTTATCTTTTCAAGAACCAGCTTTTTGTTTAATTTATCTTTTGTATTTCTTAATTTTAATTTCATTTAGTTCTTCACTAATCTTTGTTATTTCTTTTGTTCTGCTGGGTTTGGGTTTGGTTTGTTCTTGTTTCTCTAGTGTTACATGACCTTAGATTGTCTATTTTTGCTTTTCCAGATCTTTTGATGTAAGCATTTAAGGCTATGAATGTTCCTCTTAACACTACCTTTGCTGTATCTTAGAGGTTTTGATAGGTTGTGTCACTACTAATGTTCAGTTTACAATTTTTTAAAATTTCCATGTTGATTTTATTGTTGACATAATGATCATGCAGAAGCAGGTTATTTAATTTCCATGTATTTTCATAGTTCTGAGGGTTCCTTTTGGAACCACTGTGGTCTGAGAGAGTCTTTGACACAATTTCAGTTATCTTAAATTTACTGGGACTTGTTTTGTGGCCTATCATATGGTCTATCTTGGAGAACGTTCCATGTGCTGATGAATAGAATGTATATTTTGCAGTAGTTGTATAGAATGTTCTGTAAATAGTTCATTTGTTCTAAGGTATAGTTGAAATCCGTTGTTTCTTTGTAGGCTTTCTGTCTTGGTGACCTATCTAGTGCTGTCAATGGATTATTGAAGTCCTCCACTATTATTATGTTGCTGTACAGCTCAGTTCTTAGATGTAGTAGTAATTGTTTTATGAATTTGGAAGCTCCAATGTTAGGTGCATATTTATTTAGGATTGTGATATTTTCCTGTTGAACAAGTCCTTTTATCATTGTATAATGTCCCTCCTTGTCTTTTTTAACTGCTGTTGCTTTAAAGTTTGTTTTGTCTCATGCAAGAATAGCTACTTCTGCTCACTTTTGATGTCCATTTGAGTGGAATATCTTTTTCTACCCCTTTACCTTAAGTTCATGTGGGTCCTCATGTGTTAGGTGAGTCTCTTGAAGACAGCAGATACTTGGTTGGTGAATTCTTATCCATTCTGCCATTCTGTCTTTCAGGTGGAGCATTTAGGCCCTCAACATTCTACATTGAGATGTGAGATACTGTTTTATTCATTGTGCTATTTCTTGCCAAAACACCTTGTTTTTATATTTTTTGCAGTGTGTTATTGCTTTATAGGTCCTATGAGATTTATGCTTTAAGGAAGTTCAATTTTGGTGTATTTTGAGGATTTGTTTGAAGATTTCGAGCTTCTTTTAGTAGTTCTTGTAGTGCTGGCTTGGTAGTGGCAAATACTCTCAACATTTGTTTGTCTGAAAAAGACTATATCTTTTCTTCAATTATGAAGCTTAGTTTCACTGGATGCAAAATTATTTGGTGAAAATTGTTTTATTTAAGGAGGCTGAAGATAAAACTTCATTTCCTTCTAGCTTGTAGAGTTTCTGCTGAGAAATCTGCTGTTAGTCTGATAGGTTTTCCTTCATAGATTACTTCATCCTTTTGTTTTGCAGTTCTTAAGATTTTTTTCCTTCATCTTGACTTTAGATAACCTGATAACTATGTGCCTAGACAATGATCTTATTGTGATGAGTTTCCCAGGTATTCTCTGAGCTTCTTGTATTTGGATGTTTATATCTCTAGCAAGGGCAGGCAAGTTTTCCTTGATTATTCCCTCAAATATATTTTGTAAACTTTTAGACTTCCCTTCTTCATCAGGAACACCAGTTATTCTTAGGTTTGAGCATTTAATATAATCCCAAACTTCTTGGATGCTTTGTTCATTTTCTTTTTATTCTTTTTTTCTTTGTCTTTGTTGGATTCGGTTAATTCAAAAGCCTCGTCTTCAAGCTCTGCAGTTCTTTCTTCTACTTGTTTGATTCTACTGCTGAGAATTCCCACTGTGTTTTCATTTCTGTTAGTGTGTCTTTTATTTCCAGAAGTTGTGATTTTTTTTTTAATTGTTATCTGTTTCTGTGGAGATTCTTCCTTTCATATTCTGTAACTTTAAAAAATTTCTTTAAGTTGGTATTCATTTTTCTCTGGTGCCTCCTTGAGTAGCTTAATATTCAATTTTCTGAATTATTTTTCTGGTAATTCGGTGATTTTGTCTTGGCTTGGATCCATTGCTAGTGTGCTAGCATAATCTTTTGGGAGTGTTAAAGAAACTTATTTTGTTATATTACCAGAATTGTTTTTCTGGTTCCTTCTCATTTGGGTAGACTATGTCAGAGGAAAATCTGGGGCTCAACAGCTCATGTTCAGACTCTTTTGTCCCACGGTGTGTTCCCTTGATGTGATGCTCTCCTCCTTCCCCTAGGGATGTTGGTTCTTGAAGACTGAACTCCAGTGATTGTTATTTCTTGTTGGGATCTAGCCACCCAGCAGAGCTACCAGACTCTTGGCTGGTACTGGGGATCATCTGCAAGGAGTCCTGTGATGTGATCCATCCTCAGGTCTCTCAGCCGTGGATACCAGCACCTGCTTTGGTGGAGGTAGGAGGAGAGTGAATTGGACTTCTTAGTTGTATTTTCATTTAATGTGCTATTTTTGTGTTGGCTGGTCTCCAGCCAGGAGGTGGCACTTTCAAGATAGCATCAGCTGTGGTACCATAGGGAGGATATAGGCTTGCTCTAGTGTTGGCTGGATAAGTATTCCAGTTTCTCAGGCAATGCAGAGGACCATAGATCTCCCAAGATTTTGTGTCCTTTGTCTTTGGCTACTAGGGCAAGTAAAGAAAGACCATCAGGTGAGAGCAGGTTTAGGTGTGTCTTAGCTCAGACTGTCCTTGGGCAGAGCTTGTGCAGCTGCTGTGGGGGATCGGGATGTGGCTGTCAGGCCAATGGAGTTATGTTCTCAGTGGGATTATGGTGGCCTCTGCTGTATCATGTAGGTTGCCAGGGAAGTGAGAGGAAAGCCAGCAATTACAGGCCTCACCCAGCTCCCCTGCAGCCAAAATGACTACTGGTCTCATTCCTACCATGCCCCTCCAAACAGCAGCCAGTGGTCAGGGTTGAGAACTTGCCCAGGCTACAAGCCTCCCTGCTGAGAAACCAAGCAGGGCTTTCAGGTTTCATGATTCCTTGCCTACTGAAGCTTCTGTGCTCCTATCTGTACTCCCAGTTTGCCTCCTTCTCTGGGTTCTGTTGAGGAAACTCTGTTCAGTTTAAATTGTTACAAAGTTCAACTGGTAGTTTTCTTCTCCCTCTGATCTTTCCCCATTTTCCACTGGCAGTCCTCCTCTCCCAAGCATCACTGTGAGACAAAGTCACAAATGGCTTCCCTGGAAACCAAGAGTATTCACAGGGCTCTTTCTGATGCTTCCTCTAATCCTGTATTTTACTCAGCTCTCTAAATTTATCTCAGCTCCAGTAAGATCAAATCCTTCTTCTGTGATCTGGACCTTCGGGTTCCCCAGTGAGGATGTGTGTTTCGGGGCATGTAATCCTTCTTTCACACTTTGGGCACTCACAGGTTTTTTGGCTGTCTCATGGAATTTGCAGTGGCAAGCCACTTCCATCAAAGGGTCTGTAGATTATCTTGGCTTTCCTGGTATGTTTCTATGTACTCCTTTCTCTCCCTATGAACTCATTTTCAACAATGGTGCCAAGAATGTACATTGGAGAAAGGACAGTCTCTTCAATAAATGGTGGTAGTAAAACTGAATATTTATGTGGTGAATAATAAACTGAACCCCTAATCTCCCACCATATAAGAAAATCAAACCAAAATAGATTAAAGATATAAATACAAGCCCTTAAACTATGAAACTACTAAGAAAATATTAGGGAAACTCTCTAGAACATTGGTCTTGGCAGAGATTTCTTGAGTAATACCGCATAAGCACAGGCAACCAAAGCAAAAATGGACATGTAGAATCACATCAAGTTAAAAAGCTTCTGCATAGTGAAGGAAACAGTCAACAAAGTGAAGAGATGACCCACAGAATGGGAGAAAATTTTTGCCAACTACCCATCTGATAAGGAATTAATAACCTGATTATGTAAACGACTCAAACTCTATAGGAAAAATATCTAATAATCCAATTTTTAAAAATGGGCAAAAGACCTGTATAGGTATTTCTCAAAAGAAGACACACAAATGGGAAACAGGTATATAAAAAGGTGCTCAACATCATTGATCATCAGAGAAATGTAAATCAAAACTACAATGAGATATCATCTCACCCGAGTTAAAATGGCTTATATCCAAAATACAGGCAATAAAAAATGCTGTCAAGGATTGGAAGAAAATGGAAACTCTGTACACCGTTGGTGAGAATGTATATCAGCATAACCACTATGAAGAACAGTTTGGAGGTTTCTGAAAACACTATAGTTGACCTACCGTAGAATCTAATCAACCCACTCTTGGGTGGGATGATTGATTCCCACCCTAAAGGAAGGAATCAAAGAGATATCTGCACTCCCATGTTTGTTGCAGCACTTTTCACTTTTCATAATAGCCAAGATTTGGAAGCAACCTAAATGTCCATCAGTGGATGATTGGATAAATAAAATTTTATACATAGAAACAATGGAGTGCTATTCAACCATAAAAAATAATGAGATCCTGTTATTTGCAACAGCATAGATGGAACTGGAAATTATTAGGTGAAGTAAGCCTGGCACAGAAATACAAATTTCACATGATTTCACTTATTTATACATGCTAAAAATCAAACCAATTGAACACAAGAAGATAGAGAGTAGAAGTGTGGTTACCAGAGGCTGAGGAGTGCAGTGGGGGTAGAGGAAAGGCAGGTGAATGTGAGAATGGCTAATGGGTACAAAAAAATACATCGTTAGAAATAATAAATAGGGCAATATTTGATAGCACAACAGGGTGACTGTAGTCCATAATAATTCAATTTTACAATTTAAAATAACTAAGAGTGTAATTGTATTGTTTTTAATGCTAAAGATACATGCTTGAGAGTGTGGATACTCCATTTAAAAAAAAAAGAATTTAAGTGGCAAGAATAGAACTGAAAGCAGCACTAAGGCAAAGAGTGATAGAGTAAATATTCAAATGGTGAATTAGAAAAACGGGCCCCAACCTTGTGCTGAAATTTATAATGAAGTCATATATTTGTGTTAAGAAGCTAATAACACAGCTACTGAGTGATGGCATTTTTAGAGCTATTAATAATGAAATAAATATTAGCTTATCATAGTATGTAAAATAATATAAAACAATATGAGTAATAACTTATGTTTGCTGAATGCTATCTGTTTTCAAGCACTCTGTAAAAGTGCCTGAAAGAGTTCCTGTGAAACAAACTCAGGCATGATAAAGCAAATGCAATCTGAGGTTCTACAGATAGAAGTATCCAGATGAGAAATGAGCTCTGCTGCACTACGCACTGACAGCCCAACAACTGCATAATCAAGTCTAGTTCTTATTTAAGTCTCAATCTTACATAAGATTTTAGCAAGCCTGCTGTCAATAAGAAAGTCTGAGGACAGTTACGTGGTTGAAGATAATTTTAGTTGAGGAAGAATAACTGCTTTAGCTTGGAGCAGAAGTGCCCAGAGCCTGGCTTGAGGGTCTTGAATGAGCTCAAGTGGAGGAAGGAGGGCAAGCATAGCACCACATAATACATAAAAATGTGACGAAGACTCTTGGCCTTCTAATGATCAGGGATATGTGTCTATAGCACATGCTACCGCATGAAGCACTAAGCATTCTGGAACTGCAGAGACTTAAACTGGCATTTCATGCCCATTTCTTAGAGATGTTATATGTAAGATCTGCTTCATAGCTTTGAAAACACTGATCAACATAATCTTACTTGATGTAAGTATTGTTTCAACTCTCAAATCCATGATACTAAGGTTTCTGGGGACTGTGATGTTAAAATTCCCTGTTCCTTTGTTATTGCCCTCCTCTTTCTCCACTGAGACAGAAAATATGAAGATCAGATCTCTATCATGTTCAGAGAAGAGCATAAGCATGAAGTCAGGCTGAACTGGAATTCTTTTCTGATGATTTCAGTGTAAATGGGCGGGGGGGCGAGCATTATGATGGCGATTATACTTCTAAGTCATTGCTCTTTGTCTTTGTTCCACAATTTAATCCTGTATCTCCTTAGGGTGTAACTTCCTTGTGCTTCTGCACTAAAAATACTAAGAAAAATATATGTTTTTCTCTCAAGAAAACACTCGCATGAACAATGAGAACACATGGGCACAGGGAGGGGAATGTCACACACTGGGGTCTGTTGGGGAGTAGGGGACTACTGGAGGAAGAGCGGGGAGGTGGGAAGGTTGGGGAGGGGTAGCATTGGGAGAAATGCCTGATGTAGGTGACGGGGGATGGAGACAGCAAACCACCATGGCATGTGTGTGCCTATGCAACAATCCTGCACATGTACCCTAGAACTTAAAATACAATAAAAAAAAAAAAGAGAGAGAAAAGAAAACACCCACCTCTAGCATCTTGTGTAATAAGCACTTATGGTCTTTGTTAGTTCAATGAAGGATATGTGAGGGCCACAGGCTGGGGAGAGGGTAAAAAGTCGTTGAGGTATTGTTATGTGTGTCTTGCTAAAAACAGCAGCAAAAGTCTGTGCTAGTTATTAGCCATTTGCTTTCAAATCCATTTTCTGCTCTTCCTGCTCTGTTCCGTATTGTGAAGTTTTACTCCTGAAAATTACGTTTCTCAGAATCTCTGAAAATTGTCTTGCTGAAGCAAAGAAGATTGACTAAGAGGTGAGGGTGGGTGCAGAAGGCCCAAGTCAGGGTATCTCTGTCCTCTCTTCATTTCAGGTGACCTCCGAGGCAGTGGCTGTGTTCCATCCATGGACTTTCCCTCATGGTCTCAACTTTCACTGGGCACCCTCCACTGTCGGGCTGCTTTCTGTTGGGCAGCCCCCACTCCCTTTCTTTGGTCCCTTTAACCTTCTGTTGGTGTGGCTTCCTGCTTTGGTACCGACCAGGTTTTCTCATCATATACGGTTTGGCTTTTCAGCTCTTCCAATGCCTTTGTAACTGTGTCCTGATATTAATTCCTCCCTACAAACTATCCAACATGGCTTTGTTTTCCTGGCTGGATTCTGACAAATGCAAGACTTAATCAAGATTTGTCACAGTAAATATCAGTGGTTAGTGCCAAGAAAGAGAGTAAACTTTTGGCTACAGGTTATAAATGGAGAAGGCAGTTTGGACCCTAAGCAGGAAGGGGCTCTGAATCTTTTTAGGATCCATAACTAAGGATGGAACTTTATCCGTGTTGAAACCAAGGTATGTCAGGTAGGAAAACCCAGCTAAAATGGTTCAAATCAATTAGGACTTTACTTTCTTACGTAAAAAATGTGGAAGTCGACAATTACTGATTCTTGTTCAGCTGCTTCACAGTATCAGGGGTTTAGGTTGGCATCCCTGTGGTCCTCTCATTCTTTCTTTCACACTGGCAAGATAGTTACTCTAGCTGAGTCTATTTTCATGTTCAAAGAAGGAATCAGGAAGGAAGAGGGACAAGGAATGCCTTGTCTTTTACTTTCCTGCATCAGGAAAGCAAAAAACATCATAGAGATTCCTACTTATGTCCCTTTTGCCAAAACTGGGTCACAAGGACATCTGTAGTTGCAGAAGAAGCTGGGAAGGTGGGGACAGGATGTCATGATGGATCTTGGAACAGACAGCCACTTCTGGAAGTGGGATAGATGTTTCCTTCCTAGCTTTTATTATGTTCCAAGATTTAGCTCTCTCTCTTTGTGAGTTATGTGTGAACTTGCTATATTTTTGAATTGATATAGAAGTCAAAATTTCTTCTTAACCTTATCTCGTAGGCAAATGTCAGTGTTAAAGAATTTATTTAGTGTTTCTTATTAACAGCATAGATTTTTGGCAAGCATCAATTATGGTTGCCCTCTGTAGGAGCAATTCGTCCCAATGTGATATGCTTTTGCTGTGTCCCCACCCAAAATCTCATCTTGAATTGCAGTCCCCATAATCCCCACATGTCAAAATCAGGACCAAGAGTGGATGTAATTGGAGCATGGGGGTGGTTTCCCTCATGCTGTTCTTGTGATAATGAATGAGTCTCACGAGATCAGTTGGTTTTATGAGCATCTGGCATTTCCCCTGCTTGTGCTTACTCCATCCTGCCGCCCTGTGAAGAAGATACCTGCTCCTTCTTTGTCTTCCATTATGATTGTAAGTTTCTTGAGGCCTTCCCAGCAATGTAGAACTGTGAGTCAATTAAAATTTTTTCTCCTATAAATTACCCAGTGTCAGGATTTCCTCATAGCAGTGTGAGAATGGACTAACACAGTAACAATGAAAGGCTGCTTTGCCATGGTGATGAGAGCTTCTGGAGCCTGATTGGAGACCTTTGAATGTCTCTCTCCAGAATATTCAAATAGCCACATGGAAGAAAGTTTTAAGTTTAGGAAGGTACCCTGAGGAAGCCAAGTTCTGTTTGTTAGGGGAGTCAAAGATGGTTGTCCCTCACGGTCCTTTTAACACTTCTATGAGTAGCTGTGATCCCAGGGCAATAATAGTTGACAATTGCCATTTCTTGGTAGTGTGGATCTTCTCCTTCTGGAAGGGCGTGGGAGATGGGGCATATTGTAAAATATATTTCCTATTTGAAGTTATAGTTACAGAAAGACTTTGAAAAAGCAAATTACTTAACAATAACAATGGAGGAGAAATCAACACCTTCTACATTTTGTGTCCAATATAAGCAATTAGAAATATTTGTGGCTTAAACATCAGATGTAGAGGACTTTTGGTTTCAAACCCTTACAACGAGTACATTAGTACCATTATGGGTTCTTTGCCACAAAACTCCAGCAAGATTGCAGGGCATGAGAGTCTAAAACTGCAGAGTCCTTGCGGTCTCCCTAGATAACTGATGTCTTTGAGGAAACATGATCCTGCCAGCAAATGGGCCTTAGCTTCAAGTTACACCAACCCTCTGTTTTCTGGGCTTTGTCCTGTATTCATGGCCTCTTATGAACCATAGGGCCAAAGAAGGAATTTTTGGATTGAAAGGGACTTAAGAGCCAGTTACTCCAAATTTTTGTCCAACAGCTTTTTAGCTGATATCCCTGCTTCTACTCTTGTCCCTCCAACCCACGCAGCAGCTGAGGTGCTCTTTCTGAAATGTGCACTTGGGCCTGTCATTTAACTAGTTAAAACTCCTCAGTGACTTCCCACTGCACCTTGAATAAAATCCAGATGTTTCTCTATGACCTCAAATGACCTTCTTGAACTGGTACCAACTTACCTCTCCAACTTCATATGCCAAATTCCTTTTTCTCAGCTAGGAATCAGCCCCAAAGAATCCTCTCAGGGAGGCTGTTCCTAACTACTCCATCAAGGGAGTCCTAACCCACCACATCCCATCATAGCACCCTCTTTCATTGTCCTCATGCCTCTTCTCATCACTGAAAAGTGATCTTTTTCATTTTTATTTACTGGTATATTCTTTGTCTCCTCTTTCAAGGATGGAAGACTGATGAGAACATAAACTTCTTCTATCTGGTATACTGAGGCATATTCTTCACACTCAGAATAGGAGCTAGAACATACTAGGGTTTTGGTCTTAATCTCCCTGTAGAGGGGGAATTGGAGTCTTGGGTGAAACTTTGAAATCATAGAAATCATATGGGCTAATTCTCAAAGTGTCAAAGGAAGAACGAAAGTTCTAGAGGGGTGTCTGGAATAGATGTTGCTGTTGTCACTACTGATATTCCTTCTCCGTGAAAATTGAACTAAACTACTTTCTAACACTGGTGTTTGGGGATGAGGTCAAATATGAACTGATAAGTTTATCAGCATCTAGTTGTTGTGCTTTGGGGCAAATTGTACACATGCTGAATGTGAAGAGGAATAATAATGAATCATTTGCTCCCGGCATTTTGGGAGGAACACTAGTTGGTTGTGTCTGAGTCTCCCTGTCATCGATCAGACATTCAGCATCCTTGGCCCCTCCCTACTAACTGCCAGTAGCATACCCCTATCACTGTGATCACCAGAACACACCCACCCTTTTTTAAATGCCCCTGAAAAGAGTAGTGGTTACTGAACCTGGTAGAGAATCTTAATTAGAAGGTGTTCCGTGGTGTGATATTAACCAATCATTGGAATAAATTAAGGCAAAAGGAAAAATTCAGCTGAACGATCAAACAAAACCACTCCTGTCATATGTGCACTTCAGTGAGGTGCTTCTTCATCCTCCTCTGTTACTTCAGAGCCTGTGAAGGCCGCTGGAAAGGATGATGTTGATGCGTGTGGGCCTGGGAACGCGATTAGCCTCTACTGGAGCAAACCCAAATTCCTGTTCACATAGTCGAATTCTCACTAAGGGACTGGAAAGAAATTAATTAGGGTCTAGGCCTGAAAGCTCCTTAAAACAAATTGCCTTTGTCTCCCAGGCACCTATGGGGCCATTGATCTGCTGTTCCCCTCTCAGTGTTGTGTTCATCTATTTCCTCCATGACACCTCCATCATATACTGTTGATGCTGTCCTTCACACACTTTGAAGATATCAGGGTTGGGCAATTATTATTATTTATTTCTGATATTTTGTCTTCTCTGACTGTGTCTGGTCCACTGTTCAGGTCACCATAGAATTGTAATAAAGATTATTGGTATGGTGTTCTAGATAAAAATTGTCCCCAAATCATCTTTATTATAGACTGTGTTCCTGGTGGTAATTACACTGCGTACTCCACTGCAAGAATGAAAAAAACCATCTGGGTTATGTTCTCTGGACAGGTGGTGGTGATGATGGTGATAATGAATATGGTGATGGTAGAGACCAAGTAATGACTAAGCTTATCAAGTATTTATGTGTCAGGTATAACTTTAAATAATTTACAAGTTTTAACTCACTTAATGCTCACAGCAACCCAGTGGATGGATATTATAACCCCATTTTATAAAGAAAACTGAGGCATAGAGGGTTTAATTAAATAACCTGTCCAAGATGGTAAGTTGTAGAGCTTTGAGTTCACCCCTATAAGTACAAGGTGGGTGCTGTGAACAAGAAAAGTGAGCCAGGCTCAGGAGGTTAGGCAAGCAGGGACAGTTGGGAGGGAGGGGATGTGAAACACATATTCACTGTGTATAGTAGACACTAGTCACCTCCAGCCGTGTGACCATTCAGGAAAGTGGACTCACTGTTGCTAAACTTTCTGACTTCTTTTCAAAGGATACAGACAATTTGCAAGATTTCTTAATTTTAAAAGTTTGACTCAATTTTAATAAGCACTCTGTGACCTGAACAAAATAATAATATCTTTCATAGGAGAACTCAGTGTTTCTGACTGTAAGTTTTTTCTATCAAAACAAAAAGTATAGGCTCATGTCAAATATAAAACTCTGTAGATTTCAGATAATTAATAAGATGGTTTGTGCCAGATTTTCTTTATTCTCTTTTGGCTCCAAGAATGTTCTCTTTTTGTTTTTTTAAGTCACAAACATCTGTTTATGACCATCTAGCTAATTGTGCCCCACTGAAGCCTAATGTGGGCAGAGTTGAGCGAGTGAGTGGGTTTAATGCCCATGGAAATGCATGTTTCTAATTGTGCATCCAGTGAAGGTGGAAAGGTTAAAGTAATCAGCTGTTCTTGAGAGTTCTAGCAAAGAGAGAGAGGGCTTTGCTGTTTTACATTCCGTCTTTGTTATTGTCATAGATGTGCTCTTATTTCCATGATGGCATTGATTACCAAGAGGCTCTATTACATTCTATTATCTTGCCATTTCTGAAGGGGGCAAGTCTGTTCTTACAACACAATGACAGTGTGCAGACAATCATAACCACCCTTTCCACTACATGCCTTAACATCTTGTATACAGCTGTGAATGCCTGTATTAGTGCCAATTAATCTGAGGGTGGATTTAGTGAAGGAGGGGGTGCGGTCAGTATTTTTTTTCCCATTTATTTATTTTATTGCATTTTAGGTTTTGGGGTACATGTGAAGAACATGCAGGATTGTTGCATAGGTACA
>NW_016107733.1:1115187-1116487 GCF_001604975.1 Cebus imitator | reverse complement strand
GACTTTGAGTTTTTTTGATCTTGCTCCTCTAGCTCTTTCAGTTTTGATGATAGGGTGTCAATTTTTGATCTCTCCTTGTTTCTCATGTGGGCACTTATTGCTATATATTTTCCTCTAGAGACTGCTTTAAATGTGTCCCAGAGATTCTGGTATGTTGTGTCTTCATCTTGTTGGTTTCGAAGAACATCTTTATTTCTGTCTTCATTTCATTGTTTATCCAGTCAACATTCAAGAGCAAGTCGTTCTGTTTCCATGAAGCTGTGCAGTTCTGGGTTAGGTTTTGAATTCTGAGTTCTAATATGATTGCACAGTGGTCTGAAAGAGAGTTTGTATGATTTCCGTTCTTTTGCATTTGCTGAGGAGTGATTTACTTCCAATTATGTGGTCAATTTTAGAGTACGTGTGATGTGGTGCTGAGAAGAATGTATATTCTGTGGATTTGGGGTGGAGAGTTCTGTAAATGTCTATTAGGTTTGCTTGGTCCAGGTTGGAGTTCAAGTCCTGAATATCCTTGTTAATTTTCTGTCTGGCTGATCTGTCTAATATTGACAATGGAGCGTTAAAGTCTCCCACTATTATTGTGTGGGAGTCTAAGTCTCTTTGTAAGTCATTAAGAACTTGCCTTATGTATCTGGGTGCTCCTGTATTGGGTGCGTATATATTTAGGATCGTTAGCTCTTCCTGTTGCATTGATCATTTTACCGTTATGTAATGTCCTTTTTAGTCTCTTTTGATCTTTGTTGCTTTAAAGCCTAATTTTTCAGAGATGAGAATTGCAACTCCTGCTTTTTTTTGCTCTCCATTTGCTTGGTAAATCTTCCTCCATCCCTTTGTTTTGAGCCTTTGTGTATCCTTGCATGTAAATGGGTTTCCTGGATACAGCACACCGATGGGTTTTGTCTTTTTATCCAATTTGCCAGTCTGTGTCTTTTGATTGGGGCATTTAGTCCAGTTATATTTAGGGTTAATATTGTTATGTGTGAATTTGATACTGCCATTTTGGTGCTAGCTGGCTGTTTTGCCCATTATTTGATGCAGATTCTTCATTGTGTTTGATTCTGTTTACCATTTGGCATGTTTTTGGAGTGGCTGGCACTGTTTGTTCCTTTATATGTGTAGAGCCTCTTTCAGGAGCTCTTGTAAAGCTGGCCTGGTGGTGACGAAATCTCTGAGTACTTGCATGTCCACGAAGGATTTTATTTTTCCTTCACTTATGAAGCTTAGTTTGGCTGGATAGGAGATTCTGGGTTGAAAGTTCTTTTCTTTAAGGATGTTGAATATTGGCCCCCACTCTCTTCTG
>NW_016107733.1:1104110-1114602 GCF_001604975.1 Cebus imitator | reverse complement strand
TAGTTTCTTTGCATTGGGTTAGGACATGTTCTTTTAGTTCACAGAAGTTTCTTACTACCCACCTTCTGAGGTCTGATTCTGTCATTTCATCACACTCGTTCTCCCTCCAACCTTGTTCCCTTGCTGGTGAGGAGTTGTGATCCCTTGTAGGAGGAGAGGTGTTCTGGTTTCAGGTGTTTTCATCCTTTTTGCACTGGTTTCTTCCCATCTTTATCGATTTATCCACCTGTGGTCTTTGCAGTTGCTGGCTTTCAGATTGGGCCTCTGAGTGGACGTTCTGTTTGTTGACCATGAGATTATTTCTGTTTCTTGGTTTTCCTTCTGACAGTCTCCCCCTCTGCTGTAGGTCTGCTGAGGTCCACTCCAGGCCCTGCTTGCCTGGGGATCACCTGCAGCAGCTGCTGAACAGTAAGGGTTGTTACCAGTTTTCTTCTGCTGCTATCTTTGTCCCAGAAGTATACCCGCCTAGTGTCAATCTGATCTCTCCTTTATAAGGTTGCTCTTTGGATATACAGGGGTCAGGGAGCTGCTTGAGGAGACGGTCTCTTCTTTATAGGAGCTCAAATGCTGAGCTGTGAGCTCCGTTGTTCATTCCGAGCTGCTGGGCAGGTACGTTTAGGTCTGCTGCAGCAGAACTCATAAACCGCTTTTTGTTCCCAGGTGCTCTGTCCCAGGGATTTAGGGCTTTATGAGTTTCCGTTATGCTGCTGCCTTCTTTTTTTTTCCTTCAGAGCTGCCCTGCCCAGCAAGGAGGCAGCCTAGTCACTGTCTGCCTGTAGAGGCTTTACTGAGCTGCTGTGGGCTCCGCCCAGCTGCCGAGTGAACTTCCCTGCAGTCCTGTTTATATGGGTGTAGTTAAAACTGCCTTGGCAATGGTGTCCCCGCCTCTGTTAAGGCGTAGACTCTCTGTAGTGGCGGGTTGCCTTGGCAATGGCGGGCTGCCTCAGCATTGGTTGACTACCTCCGTAGTGGTGGGCTGCCTCCATAATGGTGGACACCCCTTCTCCACAGAGCTGGACCGTCCGGGATTCAGTTGTGCTTGCTGTGAAACTCTCAATCCAGAGAGTTTCTGATTGCTGTTCTTTTTTGGGGGTGGGACTAGCCGAGCCTGATTGCCTGGCTCCTTACCTCAGAGCCTTTTTTTTTTTTAAGTTGGTGTTCCAGTAGCCTGTTAAAGAGGCACCAGGGTCTTTGTTTTTTCCCCTGTGGCAACTCACTGCGCTGGCTTAAATAGCAGCACTGAGATTTGTGGTGCTTTTTTTTGCCCTGGAATCTACTGTCCTGGTTCCCTGCTCAGTCCCCTTTTTAAACAGAAGAATAGGCAACTTCCCGTGGCTCCAATTGCCGCCAAAAGGGCACCGGGACTGGTGTATTTTGTACAGAGAACCGCTGCTCCGAGGTGCCGACAAAGCAGCCATGCGGGGCAAAGCAGTGGCGCTGGCCGGCACAGCCGCGCTGGCGACCCGTTTAGCTCCTCCACCTGGGAATTGCCTAGTCTGTGGGCAATAAATATGCGGCGTCCACTCACCCTCTGCACTTTCCCTGGGATCTGCAATCCTGAGCTGTTCCTAAACGGCCATCTTGGATCCCTCGCGGTCAGTATTTAAGTATTGTCCCTGGGTTTTCCTAGCAGTGTTTCTGGAGAAGGAATGGTAACTGAAAACAGTAGACAGATGAGGAGACTGTCAGATTATATGTTTCAGTGGAGATTTGTGTCTCTAAACTATTCCACTCATCCTGCATTCTCATGTAAGCATGGAGGCAGGGTATGAATCAAAGGGCTGCATTTCTTCTCTAATCCAAGGGATTAGATCTTAAACAGTGTGACTGTTTGAAGATGTTATGAAGACTGGCTTTAGTTGAGTCGCACTTAGTTAATTTAGTGACCACTGATGGTGAAGATGATAGGCCATTTTAAAAATGAAGGGCCTCTGTGTTAGTGAATCTAAAATATTTGAGCCTTGGGGTAACAGGGTAGTGGGTGTGGTGGGCGAAGATTTTACTTTCAATGTTGGCGAATATCATATATTGTCAAACTGTCACACAATGAATTGATTCATGGCTTTGATTTTAGAATTCAAAGTTCTGACTATTGAAAAGGAAAATGTTACCATTATGCTTGCTTCGTACCACCCTCCCCAGTCATGCTGTGCGGACAACCACTGTCTCCTTAAAGTTGACAGTTTGAAGAGTGAGTATCCAAGTTAGATGGTTTGGGGTTAAAACATAATATCAGTCCTGGTGTTGACTGCATTTTTAAATACAGAGGAAATGACATGAAATGCCAAACTCCTTATCCTTGGCTGACATGGCCTGGCCTGATTTGGCCCCTGCTTCGTCAACTCCCCAGCGCTGACTGGTGCCACTCTGTGACCCTCTAACCCTCTTGCAGACCCCAAATCTCCTTGCAGTTTCTGTATCCTGCTAACCTTGTTTTTGCCTCTGGGGTTTAGCACCTTCTCTTCCAAAGTGCTCCTCATCCTCACTTCTTTGCTTAGTCTTTCTCCTACCTCTTCAGTGTCAGCTTAACTCCGCTCCCATTTTGACAATGAGACAATAATTAAAGAGACACTTAAGTAGCAGTTTACTATTAGACAATAGCTTTACCTTAAAAAAATATTTTAAATCAAAATACCCATTTCATCCTAGCTAGAGGCTATAGAGTGATATATAAATATGCTAGCTCCTAGAGCCAGCCTGCCTGTGTTTGAATCCCAGCTCTGCCATTTCTTAGGTGTGTGACTTTGGGCAAGTAACTTTAATCTTTGTAGTTTGATTTCCTCTTCTGTAAAATGGGAATAATTTTGTTTACAGGGATAAATTGTATTTTCAGGGTTTTTAAAATAGGAATTAAGTGAGACTGAGATTCATTTATGGAAAGCTTAATGTCTGGAATATTCTTTTAGCAAATGTTAGCCATTATTATTATTATTAGGTATATCCGTAGACCTACTTTCCTAGCTAGATTGCTAGCTCTGTGAAAGCTAGAGTGCAAGTATCTCTAATATTAGGTGTGAATATTTTGCACATTCCAGGTAATCAATAAATATCTAGAAGATTAATAACATGGTCCCCTTTTCAGTGTTGTTGTTTCGCAGGTGAAAGGTTCATTCTTTATAGTAGTCAGAGGGTATCCTAGAGACAATGGTCCAACCAAATTTCATATTCTCCCCTGTGCAGTATAGAGAACATAGATTTTGTCTCAGGATACTCACATATCTCAAACCAAAAAACATTTATGACCATGAGAAATATACCCTTGAATATTTCCTGATTTAGTATGTGTGCCCTTGTGGGTTATTGAATCATATTGATATTTCAATTCTTTTGCTCTAGCATGATATCCTTCTCATCTAGCTCCTCAGATGGTGAAAAGGGGTGATGAGTGGAGCCTTCAACAAACTCCAAGCAAGTCCACTTAAAATGTACACTGCTGTATATTAGTAGGTATTAATTGGATAATGCAGAATTACTAAAGCATCAAGGAAAATGAGCCATATTTTTTATTTTACAAAGCAAGTAACATTTCTGCCACAGAAGCAAAGAGCACAGGCAAAGCCATTCCTGGTGGCAGCCTCCCTGTAGGATGAAGTTTCTCTGGCATGTGTAACAGAGAATTCACACTTCAGTTGCTTTCTCGCTTGTGGGTCTATTACCTAAACCCACAGATGGCCTATTTCAGGTTCATAGATCTCCATTCCCCACTTTCCATCCAGAGGAGGAAGGATGATGGCATCATGTTTCCTGCTCCACACGTCAGCTTGCCTTATGCTTAAGCAGCAGACCACGAAGTCAAGGTGGAGTGCAGAGGGAGGTCGTGTTCAGCATGCCTCGCATCTACCCAGGAGCCGTCACCACTGATAGTAATGGTGCCTCTTAAAAAAAAAAAAAAAGAACCAAACCTTACTTTTGCTATGTGGGAAGGTGTTTTCTGACAAATTTCTCCTCCATGAAGGTCTTATTCGAACACCACTCTGAAACAGGGAAAGCAATACCCTTTGAAGAAAATTACCTGAGCAGAGTCCTCCAGAATAATCTATAGAACCACATCCGTGCTTGGTACCTGAGCCAAACAGTTTTCTCTCTCATTTATTTCCTTTTTCTTCTTTATTGTCCCATTTCTATCACTCATCTCCCTTACTACCCTGCCCTTTTCAAAGAGTACGATGTGGTTATTAAAACACAGGCCTAACAGGAGCTGGCCTGTTTGGGTTTGGTTACAAGCCCCACTATGTACTAGCAGGATGACTGAGGGCGCGATGCTTACTCCCTTTGCACCCTAGTTTCTTCACTGTGCAATGAAGCCAATAGAATGATCTCCCTCAGAGGACCTAGCATGTGGGAGAATGACCACTACCTACCTATTCCTTGGGCAAGAGTGGTGACCTTTCCAGGACCAAACAGCCATTCCTGTATCCTGTGCAGTCATCTCACAGGATGGTGTGCTGTCAGGTATTCTGGTGTTTTACTGTGTGAATGGCAACCTTTGGGGTTATGCAGCACATCTTTACTGTAGAGTGTTGTTGTGATTAAATGCGTGAGCACATCTACAGCTGTCTGTACAGTACCTGGAACACAGTTCATCAATATCCCTGCTCACCAGGCATTGGCTATGGCTTTTACTTCATTTCTCCTTGACACCAAACCCTCAAATGCCCATGGCAGTCAAGAATATGCTTGCTCTCACTGATGGTGATTTTTTTTGTCATTTAAACCTAGTTAAATTGAATCAACCCAGGTGCCCATCAAAAGTGGATATATACACCAAAACGGTATATATACAACATGTATGGTATATATACACCATAAAAAGGATGAAATCATGTCATTTACAGCAACATGAATACAACTGGAGGCAAATTAACACAGGAACAGAAAATCAAATACTGCATGTTCTCACTTATAAGTGGGAGCTAAACATTAGGTACTCATGATATAAAGATGGCAACGATAGATACTGTGGGCTACTAGATGGGGAAGTGAGGGAGAGGGGCAAGTGTTGACTAACTATTGGATACTATACTCCATACCTGTACAACAGGATCAGTTGTACTCCAAACCTCAGCATCACATAATATACCCATGTAACAAACCTGTAGATATAGCCCCTGAATCTAAAACAAAATTTGAAGTTATTTAAATTAACTAACTTAATCCAGTTAAGCTTGCTTTTCATCTGGGAGCTTCCAGTCCTGCTGTCTTGGTTCTGTTCAGGCGACTATAACAACACACCTTAGACTAGGTAATTTATAAACAATACAAGTTTATTGCTCACATTTCTGGAGGCTAAGAAATCCAAGATCAAGGTACCATGGCGGAGGGGGCAAGGCAGCTCCCTTCGACCTTTTTTATAAGGGAATTCATCTCATTCAAGAGAGTGAAGACCTCATGATTTGAATACTTCTGAAAAGGCCTCACATTGTAATACCCTACCATTTGTGTATTAGGTACTAAAACATGAATTTTGGGGGATACCAACATTCTGACCACAGCACCCACTTCTTTTTGTTCTTTCATTAGTTGATTATTATTCATGCTGCTGACTACTTTCTGTACTTTGAGAAGTTATTGTTTTCCTAGGCCATTCCAGCTTTCGGAGAGAAAAACTACTTCTACTGCTCTAATGCAGGGGAACCTCCCTCCGTCTCTCCCTCCCTTCCTCCTTCCCTCCTTCCCTCCTTCCTTCTTTTCTTTTTCTTTTTTTGGAGACAAGGTTTCACTCTGTTGCCCAGGCTGAATTGCAGTGGTGTGATCATGGCTCACTGCAGCCTCCACCTCCCGAATTCAAGGGATCCTCCCATCTCAGCCCCCTGAGCAGGTGGGAAAACAAGCACATACTACCACACCTGGCTAATTTTTGTATTTTGTTTTTTTATTTGTATGTATTTATTTCTTCTTAAAGAAAAAATGGGACACATGTGCAGAATATGCAGGTTTGTTACATAGGTATACGTGTGCCATGGTGGTTTGCTGTACCTAGTGACCCATCCTCTAACTTCCCTGCCCTCACCTCCCACCCCTATAGCAAAGACATGGAACCAATCCAAATGTCCATCAATGATAGACTGGATGAAGAAAATGTGGTGCATATACACCATGGAATAATATGCAACCACAATTTTTGTATTTTTTGTAGAGTCGGAGTTTTACCATGTTGCCCATGGAGACTCTAACACATCGCTAGGGTTTCTTCCTATTCAGCATCAACATGCCAAGGCTTAAAGACCTTTCATACTTCAGGAGATTCCCACTGAATCCATTCACCTCAGGGGCTGTGATCCACCATATTCTCTATCCTTAGAATCAGGAAGAGGCAGTGACCCTGCCTCTGTGGGGTCAGGAATGTGGGTTTCACTTTGGCATGTCCCTTCTGTATCAGTGTCTCCTCCAAGTCATCCAAATAAGTGGATTGGATTTTACTCAGAAGTAGCCCTTACTTTCTATTGTATTTAGTAGGTGACCCTGCAGATTTTTTCCTTTGCAGAGAATGTTTCCTTCTGTTGCACAAATTACAAAACAAGACGTGGTCAACTTTTTTCTTTTATTTTACTATTTTATTTTATTTTAGACAGGGCCTCACTCTGTTGCCCAGGCTGCAGTGCAGTGGTGTGACCATGGCTCACTGCAGCCTCAACCTTCCTGGCTCAAATGATCCTCCTTCTTTAGCCCCCCGAGTAGCTGGGACCACAGATGTGTACCACATCTGGCTAATTAAAATAATTTTTTTTAGAGATGGGGGTCTTGCTTTCTTGCTCAGAGTTTTTCCTTGATTTTAAAAGTACCATAATTTAACTACATTTTAGATATACCAAAAATAACATACTGTATCTCAAAGTGTACTCATGAAGACCATTTGACCGGCTGATATTTGGGGAAATACGAATATAAAAAAACAAGTTTGCCAGTGATTCCTTTTTGTCATCTTTACTTAGCTGGTAAAAATCCTCCCCAAAATGAAGCAGCAACCACAGTGCTAGTAAAACAAACCCCAAATCAAGGTTCTCAAATTTAACTTTTGGCAACACAGCTATCTGGACAGAATAAAGCCAACAAATAAATTAAAAAAAAATCTTATTCTTCTTTTAATTTGATTTTTGCTTTTATCAATGATCTTTCCCACTTTTCCACATATACCTCCTCCCAGTGAGCAATCACTTTCAACTTACAACCAATTTTTTTCTGTACTTTTGTATTTCTGTATAACATGCTGTAGTGTTCTCAATTGATTTTCCAGTTTTAGAAATTTCTACTGCTTTTCAGCTATGAAAAATGGGGATTCACTGTCTTCACACTCCCATTCCCTAACAAGTGTACGTGCGTGCACACACTCTTGCTGTCCTGTCATTCTCCCAATATAGTTAGCTCTAATTTTGGCTAGACCTTTCAATAAATATTGCAATTTTTATTTTATAGCAATATTCTCATGATTGAAACTATGCAAGGTTTCGTCTTTTCCTTTCTTCCACATTTTTATTTTAATTTTTAAAAATTTCAATAGCTTTAGGGGTACAGGTGGTTTTTGGATGAATTGTGTAGTGGTAAAGTCTGGGCTATTAATGTATTATGACCCGAATAATGTACATTGTACACAATAAATATTTTTTTCATCCCTCAGCCCTCTCCCACCTCGCCCTTCTGAGTCTCCAGTGTCCATTATACCACTCTTTGTGCCTCTGTGTACCTGTAGCTTACTTAGCTCCCACTTATAAATGAAACATGAGGTATTTGGATTTCCATTTCTGAATTACTTAGGATAATAGCCTCCAGTTCCATCCAAGTTGCTGCAAAAGACATTATTTTATTTTTGTATGGAAGATCTTTCACATTTTTTATTTTCTTGGAAGTTATATATAAGTTTTTTCTTCATTTCTTAGTTTTCTATGTACCACTAATTTATTCCCAAACTCCCTCAGCCATGTAAACTTCCTTAGGATAGATTCAAACCTATCTGGCACCTGCCCTTTTTAGTTGATTGAACAAATCTCAGCAGAGTCATCTGACTTGCCCTTGTCAGATTTGCTTGCTCTCAAGGGCCCTCTCTGAAACAGACATCACCTTGGGGTCTTCTTTGTCAGTCAGTCATGCTGGGGGTTCTCTTTGACACTGTTCTGAGTTGAAGCCCCGATGTCCTGAATTTCACGTTGTTTACTGTTTGGTTTTTTTTTTTTTTTTTTTAGTCTAGTCCATCATTTTACTTATGTGTATGCTGCAGTTGCTTACTAAGAAAAAGTACGAGTGGTAAATTTTATGAGACCAAGCATGTCTTTATTCTACTCTCATACTTGATTTAGAGTTTGGCTGGGTATAAATTTCCAGGTTTGAAACAGTTTCCTCTCTCTTAGTTTAAAAACTTTCTTCAACGTCTACAAGTTTTCAGTGTTGCTATTGAGAATCCAAAACCATTTCATCCTTGTTCTTTTGTATGCAGCCTACACTCCTCCTCAATCTCATTTCCTTTGTACCCATATTCAGAAGGCTTTAAATTTGTTATATTTTCCTTTTCTTAAAAACCTTAAGTATTCTTAAAATTCAGAGTAATGTGTATTACAAGTTGAGTTTCCAAGAAACAGACTCTGAGATGGAAATTAGTGTGTGAGAGATTTATTAGGAAGTGCTCTTGGAATCAGTACCTGTGGAGGCAGGGGAAGAAAGTATGAGACGGCATAGGGAAAAGTTGAGTTGTGATGTACTCTCGAACTACCTCACCCCAACATTCACTGGTGGGGACTGTATTGGCTCTATAGTTGGGTAACCCTTCAGAGTTGTCCTGAGTTTGGGCAAGGAGGGGAGACCTTTATCCCCACCTTGACTGAATATGAGCTGCTCCTGGAAGGAGTGACCTCGGGAAAGGCAATTTTCTTCTGCTAATGCAATCCCCAAAGACGGCTGGCAGCACTCCCAGCAGCTGGGGGAATGAGTCCTTCATTCTTGAATGGAAATCTGAGGATTGCATGGCAGCACATGTCACAGTGTGCCTGTGGCATGGGTCTAATTTTATTTATTATGTTAAGCACATGATAGATCCTTCCGATTAGAAACTCATCCATTGGTCTGACCTATATTCTTGAATTACTTCTTTGATTTGTTTCTTTAAATTTATTTTCTTTTTCTGAAGCTGCTGTTATTTGAGTGTAGAATTACTGGAAGTAACTTTCTGATTTCTTAATTTTTTGAACCTATATTGTCTTCTGTTTGTCTTTTTTCCTCTCCTTTCTGTGAGATTTTATCAATCTTATTTTTCAACTATTCACTAAAGTTTTCTACATATACTATCTTCTTTCTAATTTCTTTGAGATTTAAAAAAAATTCTCTAATTAAAAAACATTTTAATTAAACATTTAACATTATCTAATTTTTTAGCCAGGGATGGTGATGTATGCCAGTAATCCCAGGAGGCTGAGGCAGGAGAATCGCTAGAACCCAGGGGGCAGAGGCTGCAGTGACCCAAGATTGTGCCATTGTACTCCAGCCTGGATGACTCCATTTCAAAAAAAAATTCTGTAATTTTTCAATATTATACCACAGTTTAATGAATGTAATATCATCTCTTATCTTTCTGAGACTATTATTCATAAGAGCTATATTTAGTGATAGTTTTTATGAATTTTTCTTGCATTTTTTTTACCGCTATGTGATTTTTAAATGTTTATTTATTCGGCCCGTCTGTTTTTCATATTAGAACATTGCTAAAAGTTTGGAGAGTCGTGTCCTCCTGCTCATGGAAAAACTAGGGCACTGTAGAACTACCTGTAAACTCTGTGCATGTAGCTGAGGGAAGCTGTGGTCTGAAGATCAGTGTGATCAGCTTGAGTGGTTTCAGTGAGGCAGATGCAATGTCCATATCTTTGGACCTTTTTTCTTGAGATATTCAGATTCCCTAGAGAAGGACATTATAATGTCTTATTGGAGGAAATAGTTCATGTTTCTGGAAAGCAAATATAGAACAAGAACTGAAGAGCAGAGGCTCTTACTAACACTTTTACTTAACCACCAGCTCTTAGTGTATCCTATCAGTTGAGCTTGGAGTTTTTTAATCAGAGACCCTTTGTTTTATCTTCACTGGATAATAAACTTTTGTTTTTTGCCATGGTTAGAAGTGCAGTCACCTGGCTATCGGTGTCAGAGTAGGTATACTAGTCTCCTTTTTACTTGTGGGGAATACTTCTGAGACCCCTTATGGATGCTTAAAACTGCAAATAGTGCCAAGCCCTATATCTACTATGTTTTTCCTATTCATACATTCCTATGAGAAAGTTTAATTTAGAAATTAAGCACAATATTCTTGTCCTTTGGGGCCATTAGTAGGTAAATTAGGGTTACCTGAACGCATGCACCGTGATATGGGATAGTCAACTTGATTACCAAGATGGCTAGTGAGTGACTAACATGTGGGAAACATCTAAGGCATAGATACGGTGGACAGAGGGAGGATTCACATCCTAGATGGGACAGGGCAAGATTTCATCATGCTACTGAGAATGGCATGCAATTT